>NW_020200884.1:49496-62046 GCF_001531365.2 Cynara cardunculus var. scolymus
AAACAGGAAGAATGGTGAATGTGATTAGATAGAGAATGCATGATATTGAAACAATCACAGAAGGAGACATTGCAAGAAGCTTTCTTARAATTTTCATTAAAATTATCAAAGAAGGGTACAGAGTTTTTATTCTTAGAGCCCTTCTTAGGTATGGGCTTCTCATTACAAGATTTCTTCCCTATTCTAGGCTCCTTTTTGAAATCCTTTTTAAAACTCTTCTGTATTGATCCCCTCTTTCGTTTTCCTGCAATCACTGAGACACAAGCATTGTTAGATTGAGGCCATTTTCTCAATTGTTGCCAAGTGTAAATCGGTTTTTGAGTAGCAGAGGAAGAGCATTGAGAGTTACTTTTCTTTGATTTTCCTTCTTTCTTTTCTCAAGATCAATATTAGTTTCTACAACTTGTGTGGGACTTTCTTCATGATCTGAGGCATATTCATGCTTAAAAATATATTTTCCAGAGAGCTCTGTGACAAAAAGATTTTTATAAAGAGACTCATTTTCAGAAGGCTCTGTGATGTGTTTTGGAAAAAAAATTCAGGAGCCTCTGAGGATAACTTTCTTTCAAGAGGCTGAATAGAACACATAAAACCACAGTTTTCTTGAGTTTCTGGTTGTCTAAACTTAAAGATTCCAATCTGACTCTGTCTCATAAATCTCCTTGGAATGGAATCCTTCTTTTTAGAAGGTGAGAAAGAGTCAATGTAGTCTTCAAAAGCAACATTTTCCATTGTTAAACAAGTTTTTGTGGCTGAAGCAACCAATAGCCTTCTTCTTTTGAAAATGGACATAGTGTTAGGAATATTACTTTTAAGATTCTTAGAGGATCTAAAGGTATTCTCAAGAGTTTTGTTGGATTTAAAACCAGGTTTGTTATCAAATTTTGAGAAACCTAGACCTATTCTGCCCATGCTAACTTTTATCTTTTTGTAAACATTTTGAGCCTCTTGAAATTTTCTAATTTTGAGCTCTCTATCAAGAACGTCTTGGTGCAAAAATTATCTTTCTTTTTGGAAGAATTCTTTGACAGAAGTAACATTACATTTCTCATGCTCCAACTTCCTTAACTCATCCACCTTGTCTTTCAAATCTTTTTGAATCTCGGCAAACTTTTCTTTTGAAGATTTTTCCAAATCTATAAAATTTGTTTGAGCTCCTTCGAACATTTTGAAAAATCTGTTTCTTTCCTCTGTGAGAAGAATGACTTMTTTTTCACAAAGAGAAAGTTTTTCTTTTAGCTTGAAATGCTCCAAATGACATGAATCAAGATTATCAATGATCTATGTGTATAGATCAAGTGATTCAGAAGAATAAAAAGTAGAAACCTCTTGGTCATTTCTTTCAGAGGAGTCAGAGTCGATCTTTGCCATTCCACAGAAGAGCTCATCCTCTGTGTCCGAGTCTTCCCAAGCATGGAGACCCTTCTGATCATCTTCATCAAAGGATTCATCAGTTACTAACTCACTCGATTGAGCTAGCAGAGACTTCTGTTGATAGTAGTCAACCTTCTTTTTGTAGAAGGCTGCATCTCTAGGACCCCTCTGTGGAGCCTTTGGCCCTTTTGACCAACAATCTGCAGCAAAGTGGCCTGGCTTGCCACATCTAAAGCATCCTTCTTTCAACTCTTCCTTCTTCTGCTCCTCTACCTTATGTGAAGGCTTCTGCTCCTTATCTCTTGCCTCAGATCTACCACCCTCTGTGAAGTTTCTTCTGTTGAAACTCTTGTACTCCTTCCTTTCACCACTCTTTCTAAATTCTCTGATGATCAAGGCCAGAGTTTTCATCATCTCTTTCATTGAGACTTCCTCTTCAAAACTCTCCTCACTCTCAACTATCAAGATCATCATCATCTTCTTCTTCTTCTCCTTCTCTTCCTTCTTTCAGAGCTTCCATCCTCTGCAACCAGAGCAAGCGGACCACCATAGTTCTTCTTCATGTGTAGTACTTAAGGCTCTTGACTTTTAAGAGAACCAAATAAGTCAGCCAAAGTCCAAGCTTCCAAATCCAAGGTGGCCTTCATAGACATGGTTAGGTGCATCCATTCAATTCCAAGGTTCTTCAAGAACAAAGAGTTGTTATCATCTGCCGTTCTCATTACTCCATACCTTTGGCAATTGCTAATTATGGTGTTTAATCTGGAGTATGTGTCCGACAGGGATTCACCCTCCTTAGCCTTGAAGCTGTGGTATTCATCAATGCAAATGGCTCGATTGTTCTTGAATGTTTTCTTACCTCCTTCAATCTGTTTTTCCAATTCTACCCAAATATCCATGGACAGTTGGCAGATATCAATACATTTAAAGATCTCGTGAGGTATTGCCATGATTAACAACCTTTTGCACTTGCTGCTCAAATCAACCGGTATCTTGTCTTCATCACTCCAGTTAGCATTAGGTCTTGGCTCGTAATGCTCAGGAATTTCAGGGGTTGTGCCAGTAGCTGGAACTCTTGGAATTAAATTCATTGGCACATAAGGAGGATTGTAAAGAAATTCACATATTCTAGGGTGAATTCCCTCTAAAAAGTTGATCATTCGCACCTTCCATTGCGGATACTCTTAACGGATAAGCGTGGGAGGTTTTGATTGAGAACCAGTGCTCATGAACGAGGCATTGGCCAAGTTCGCCATTGAAATTAGGAGAAGAAAAAAAGGAATAAGATGAAGCTGATTTAATAGAGTAAGATAGGGTAACCTGAAGAAGACTGGTGTTCTAGAAAATGCCGATTAATAACAAAAACAGAATTAATCGAATAAGAATTAACAGCAGAATAGGATCTTCACAGAAGACTAATCCGCAGACCATCTGTGAACCATCTAAGAGGCTCTGCTGTAATTGACTTGTATGATCTTATTGCCAGAGAACCATTTTCTAGAACCTCTGTGAGAGACATCAGAGGTTCTGTCATTCTTGACTTGCACGATGAAACAGCTTCTGATGCTAGTCCTCTGTTGTCTTCTGTTGAAGATACCCTTCTGTCAACATTTGCAGAATACTTTTTCATAGTTTTACATTAAGTGAATATTAGAGCTAACAGTTCTTACATGAAAACATTCTGCCATTGTTTTTCTTGAAGATTAGTGCAAGATTGATCAATATTAGGACTTATACCCACTAGTCATAGTCAAACTCACTATACAAAGTCAAACACGATGTCTATTACAATTGTAAACAAAATTAACTTTCAAGACGAATACAATTTAACACTGAAATTTAGTCCTAACATAGGTCTTCGAGCAAGATTTGCTTTAGAACATGAATTATCCTTCTAAAGGTCATACAGGTTATTCTGAGAGTAATTCCTAGGATACTTTTGGAAAATTTTCAACACAAAAGATGAATAAAGGCTTTAGTTCATCCACGCGAGAATCTTAAGTGCTTAATGATACCTCTGCACCTTGAAATTCACACAAGGATTATCTTGACTCTGATTCAGAATCAGATGTGGGCTCGAGTAAAGAGCAAGTTGAGACAGAGAGAGTGGCAACAGGACTAGAAGTTGTAGAATTTCCAAATGAGAAATCTAATAAATATGGTTCAACAATGGGATAGAAGAAAAAGATTCTCATAGGTCCTGACTTCATAAACAAGTCAAAAAGAGCTAAATCCTCCCCAAAGCTTGAATTTAGGGCAAAGAAAGCTACATCTGTTACCTATGTATCAAAGAGCTCTAAACCTAGTTCTAGAAAGCCAATTAAGTTCACTCCGGAGCAGAAAGGAAAATCTGCTGCTGACTCTATTTTCAATTCCACTATTTCAGAGAGGCCTCTGAAGGCCAAAGGAGTAAGAAGGGATCAAGAGAGAACAGATCAAAATTATTCAAAGAAGTCTAAACAATCAAAACTAGGTAGGAAGTTTGTTAGAACCAACAATGTTAGGAATGATTGTAATAAAATGTTTAATGAATCAAACAAACTGTTTTGACATAAAAAATGTGTTTATACTTGTGAATGCCTCTCTAGGTCATCAAAGATGTTGGGTTCAAGACTGTGCTGACAAGTTGTATTCAAGTTGTTTCCCACAGTTTTGTAATAGTTAGGCTTTATTACTTTCTTAGTATAAATAGTGTTTTGTAGCTTAATTGTAATTAGTAGTTGCTAATTATTTTGTAATCTCTCACAAGAAATACACATTCAAGGGGCACATAATTCATATGAGCATATAATGTAAATGATGGGGATACAAACAAGAAATTTACACCCGAGTCAAATAACACTTTAGCATGTAAGGAGTTCACGAAAAATGTACCTGTTACTACATCGGGTGTAGTTTCTGTTTCGTGTTTGGTCATTTGAAAAGATCGACCCCGCACCCCACCCTATCCTCTGCCCATACTTGGTCTCCCACGGCCGGTCGAAGTATTACTTCCCATTGTGAGCTGTGGAGCTTTCAATTATGAGCAATTGTTTTTTAAATGATCTAGCGAATTGCAATAAATATTTCTTGTTTTGTCGACAGAAATTTGAAGTATGCCCTATCTCACCACAATTAAAACACTTTACGGGTTCTGCTCGCCATTCCCCTCGGTGATACTGTCGACACCGGGGACAAGCACTTTCTATTGGTTTCTGTATTGCTCTATTATTGAACTTGGTAGTTTTTGATCCTCGATAACTAGCCGAAGGTCCTTCCCATTTTCGTTTCTCCATTTGCTTCCCTTCTTCACTTCTATTCTTGTTCCTCTCGGTGATCTCTGCTGCATCTACTGCGATTGGAAAGGTGGCAGGATTCATTGCTATAACAAATTCTCTAATGGATGGTTTTAGGCCCCAAATGTACGTTGTACTTTTGTATCCTCTGCAGAGATGTAATTCTCAGCAACCCTTGAATATTCTATGAATTTCTCCGTGTACTCTCTAACTAACCAGAGCTCTGTTCCAATTTTAAAAAGTCCTCTTCCATTTGCCTGAGCGCTGTTTTAGGACAAAATTGTTCGTTGAATCTATTCATAAACTCTACCCATGTCATAGTTTGTAGAATATCTGTTTTGGCCAAAGATTCCACCTCCCACCAAAACTAAGCATTTGACTTTAAAACAGAAACTGCAAATCTAACTTTATCTGATTCTACGCATCGAAAGGTGTTGAATATAGATTCCATTTCCTTAACCCAACACATAGCTTTAACCGAATCTCTGTCTCCCGAGAAAGTTGGTGGCTTGCAGGTTAAGAACATCTTTATATCTCCTTCTCGATTATTAATAACTGGAACTGCAGGATTAATTTCAACTCTACCAGTCTTGATTCTGGCAGGAATTCCCATAATGGAAGTCAAGGTTTCCCTTAGCTTTCCCATTTCTTCAGCAAACAAGTCTCTAGTCACATATTCTAGTTGTGGCATATGCTCTTGGTTCATGTTTTCAAAGTTAAATTCTGCTTGATCTGTATTATTTTCTGGTTGACTAGCTCTGCCTCTGGTCTATCCTCTACCTTGACCTCTGCCTCTGTCCCTTCCTCTGCTTCTACCTCTGCCCTCAGAGTTACCAATAGGAGCTATAATAGGAGAATCTTCTTCTTCATTAGTGGGGTTGGGGCGGGTGATCCTTTCCGACCTTCTAGATCTGCTTGTCATCTGTGGATTTCAGAATTTAATAAAAATATTTTCACATTCCCAAATGCAATAAAGTTTCCAAGTTTAGTTATGTAACTGTTGATTCAAAATTACATTGGCCAGATGTAATCCGAAAATACCTTACCCACTGATCTCTTAACTTATCATATTTATTCCAAAGGTGCTAACTATGTCTGGCACCCTGATATGCAATGAAACACTTTAAGTCTAGGCATCATGCATGTGAATACCTATATCCCTTAAACTCAAGTTCTGATACCATCTCTGTACCACCCACATATCCATACATTGCATATAACACATATTTCAAACATAGAATACATGTTTTCTCCCACATAGGTCCATAACACAAGAGTTTATAATGTAAAATTACATAGATCAAAATTTCAAAAGTACATGCTCTTTACATCAAAATTTCAAAAGTACATGCTCTTGTATCCTAGCATCCAAGCTTCAAAATATAGCAAAGTACATAGGGAGTTATTTCACAAAATGATCTTGCGCTTATTATCATTACCTGCACACATATTTTGAAAACACAAAATGAGGGTTAAACATTAATGTCTAGTGAGGTTTCCTTTTATGTAATGTACGGTGAAGGTCACCAAAACATTTAATTCAATAATTCATTTCATATCATCAAGAAAGAAATTATATTCTGCTTTGGTTCATCGGGCCTCTGGTCCTAAACCAAACTTAGAATATATTTCAATAAACAAGGCCAGAGCCCCTCTGGTCCTTCTACCAGAGCTTTTATTCCCTCGTCCAGAGCCTCAGGTTGTACTAACCAGAGCCTCTGGCTCATATAATATTCTTAAGCTTAACCTTCCAATCAATACGATAACCTTTTTTCATAAAAAGATTAGTTATAAAGAGTTAATGCTCAACCAGAGTCTCTGGTTGTACTAACCAGAGCTTCTGGTTTAAAAGTTATGACCAACCAGAGCCTCTTGTTCAACGTGCGAGTTGACCAGAGCCCCTCTGGTCTGTCTTTTGTATAGAAAGCTAATTATAAAAATCCTTTTTCTTGAAAACTTCTTCAAATGTGATTTTGACACAGAAGCTCTTATCAATAGACACAAAGTCTCTGGTCCAATTATTGCATTTAGTAAAAATTTGCGTATTTCTCAAATCAATAACGAGAATCCTCTACTCCAATAGTGAGAACTAACAGAGTCTCTCTGGTTCCTCATAAAATGAACACTCTATTCCAAAATACTTTTTGCCAAAGCCAATGACCATAAGCCACATGTTTTTCCCATAACCATAACATCAATACTACTATTTCCAATAAGAACAACTTCTCTGAATCCCCAAATCACCAAGAAGAGAGAACTCCAATATGTTGTAATCTTATTAGATATAATAGTAAGAGTTATACCATACACACACACAACGACCATCCTTATTACTTCCATAAATCCCCTGTTTATAGCAATAGCTATCCATCGCACACAACGACCATCCTTATTTCTCCTGAAATTCATATGAACAATTTCATCCAATGACAGGTGGCAGACCTTTCTGTCAGAGTGAACCTCATTCATAGTTTTATCCAAAATCTATAGACTATTTCATCCAACGACGGAACAAAGTCACATACGTCAGAGTGAACCTCGTCTATAGTTTTAACCAAATCATATTCTTAACACAGGTTTATATTCAAACCTTTCAATCCATAAGAACAGTTTGTTCTTCATACGATTTTTCAATCGTCTGTTTTTGCTTAATCCTCAAAAATAGAGTACTAAATCCAAACTGTTCCTTCAAACATAGTTCCTGCTCAACCTTTTTCAAAACAGGTTTAAGCTTTTCAATTCATAACACAGTTTGTTAAACTCCACAATCCAAAATGTAGAAAGTAATGAAAAACAACAAGTGATGAGGAACCAGAAGACCGATGAAGACATCAAGGCAAAAACGACTAAGTCTGGAATTCGACCATTGGATCGATGGATAGACTAACCAGAGGATCCATGGATAAGGTTCAACCATTGGACCGATGGAAGAGTTCAACCAGAAGATCAATGCATGATGCGATGGAAAGAAGCATTCTCATTGTTACTCTTGACAAACATCACTTAGAAGATTTTCTATCAGTTCATTCAAGCAGGCCATGAAGATTCAAAGATAAGGATGAATTAATCACATCCTTAATAACAGCTGGAGATGACAAGTCAGCAGCTGGAATTAGAGTTTATCTTGATAATAATGCTTATCCATATAAAAGATAAACCTTATCTGTTTATTAGAAGATTTGCTAGAAAGTAGCAATAGATGGTTATCTTCTAAACAGCCGACTAGTATAAATAGATGATTAGGTCTATTGTAAAATCAAGGTTTCTACACTTTGTTTTACGTTTATGATCTAATAAAGTAAAACCTTTGAAGCTCAAAATTGTTCTTAATCTTTCTTATTTTATTCTTGAGACTTCATAGCTTTCTTCATTAAAATCACTATAATTTGGTTATTCATAACTAGATTATTAGTGTTATTTAGCAAACCCAATGAATCAGAGTTAACTCAATTATTTGAAGACATCTTCGAGGAAGAAGAAATCTCTAGACATGAGACCAATGCAAAATCAGTCTCCAGAGTCAATGATGAACATGCAGACTCCAGTAGTAAAGGTACATCTCTCACAGAAGCTCATGTTACTTCACCATCTACTTCTCCTGTGTCTTCATATCATGATCAAGAACCAGAGTTTAACCCGAGAGATGATCTCGTTGAGGGGGAGAAAGCAGTTCCATCAGTCGATGAAGAATTGCATCTTGTTGCTTTAGAACCTCAATCAAACACCAAGTGGACAGAGAATCACCTACATCACCAATTCATTGGTGATCCAACCTCTGGTGTCAAGACGAGATCCGCTACAGCAAATGAATGCTTATTTGCAAACTTCTTGAGCATGATTGAACCGAAGAAGATTTCTAAAGCCCTACAAGATCCAAACTGGATAAACGCAATGCAAGAAGAATTACTTCAGTTTGAACAAAACAAAGTATGGTCTCTTATGCCTCTTCCCAAAGGAAAAATGGCAATAGGAACCAAATGGGTCTTCAGAAACAAGAAAGACGAAGATGGCACTGTAATAAGGAACAAAGCCAGGCTTGTTGCAAAAGGCTATCACCAGGAAGAAGGCATTGACTACGATGAGACATTCGCTCCTGTTGCAATACTTGAAGCCATCAGAATGTTTCTAGCCTACGCACCACATAAGGGTTTTAAAGTCTACCAAATGGATGTCAAGTCTGCCTTCCTCAATGGTAAACTACAAGAAGAAGTCTATGTGCAGATTATGTCTATTTTCTGGATAAAGCTCTTTATGGGCTCAAGCAAGCACCCAGGGCCTGGTATGACACTCTATCTACCTTCCTCATCGAAAATGGCTTCGAAAAAGKTAYAATCGATACAACTCTCTTTCTCAAGAAGCATAAAGGTAATATTTTATTTGTTCAAATATATGTGGATGACATTATCTTCGGCTCTACAAATGCAAAACTTTGGGTAAAATTCTCAGAGTTGATGAAAAGCAAATTTGAGATGAGTATGATGGGAGAACTCAGCTTCTTCCTTGGTCTTCAAATAAAACAAGTTCCAGAAGGAATTTTCATAAATCAGTCAAAATATGTGACTGACCTTTTGCAAAAATACTCTCTCTCTAATTCATCATCAATGAGAACTCCCATGGCTACAGGAGTCAAGTTATTTGCTGATCCATCAGGCAAATCTATAGATGTCACAACCTATAGAGGCATGATTGGATCACTCCTGTACCTAACTGCTAGTAGACCCGATATTATGTTTGCCACATGTCTTTGTGCAAGATATCAAGCAAATCCAAACAATCTCATCTTTCTGCTGTCAAGAGGATCTTTTGATACCTTAAGGGAACTCCTTCATTTGGTCTTTGGTATCCAAAGGACTCTGGCTTTGATCTAATAGCCTACACAGATGTAGATCATGCAGGATGCAAGCTTGACAGAAAGAGTACGTCTGGAAGCTGTCAACTATTGGGGGAGAAGCTGGTAAGTTGGACCTCCCGAAAACAAAATTGTGTCTCAACATCTACAGCAGAAGCAGAATATGTTGATGTTGCTAGTTGTTGTTCACAAGTTCTCTGAATGAAGACTCAACTTAAGGATTATGGTTTTCATTATGATAAAGTCCCAATCCTCTGTGACTACAAGAGTGCCATAGCAATTTCTGCAAACCCAGTACAACATTCCAAGACCAAACACATCGATGTAAGGTACCATTTTTTGAAAGACAATGTTGAAAAAGGTAACAAAAAAATGTACTTTGTTCCTACTGAGATTCAACTTGCTGACATTTTTACAAAAGCTCTGGATGAAAAACGATTTTTATTCTTAGTCAGCAAGATGGGTATGCTGAATCTCACCACTTAGAGGCAATAATTATCATTTAACCAGCGATTTTCAATATCTCAGGGCTATGCCCATAAGTGATATAATAACTTAGCCATAAATTTTCTAAGTATCTTAAACTAGAGCCTCTGGTTGTAAAGACCAGACCCTCTGGCCATATAGAATGACTTAGATTTTTTGGCAAAATTTCATCTTTGAAACCAGAGCCCCTCTGATTCTATTGGCAACCAGAGCCCCTCTAGTTCAAAGAAAATACTTGGTAATTTTAACCAAGTCCTTTCTTTCTCCCACCCAGAGCCTCTGGTTATAAAGACCAGTGCCTGTGGTTCCAACATATTGAGATATCAATGTCTCAATCCTTGGATTCTTGCATTCTCTCATCATTTATTTCTCCTTAACCAACCAGAGCCTCTGGTTCCCACCCTCACTTGCTATATATTATTCTCTTTACAACCAGAGCCTCTGGTTCTAAAGACCAGAGCCTCTGGCTTAAGATTCTTTGAAAGCAAGTCTTAACCATTTCCCTTTGAACTCCTTTTCATATTTTTCTCCCAACTAGAGCCTCTGGTTCTAAAGACCAGAGCCTCCGGACTCCATTCCTTGCTTTCAAATCTTATTCTTTCCCCTTTGAAACCAGAGCCCCTTTGGTCCTAAAACGCTAAAATCATTTTTTATGATTAAGTGTGCCTCTTCAACCAGAGCCTCTGGTTCCAAAGACCAGAGCCTCTGGATCCTTAAATCCGTTCAAAGCATGTCTTATTCATTTGATCTCATACTCCATTTTATCATCTTTCACAACCAGAGCCTCTGGTTCTAAAGACCAGAGMCTCTGGATTCAAAGTCTTTGCAACCAGAGCCCCTCTGGTCTCAAAGACTCACTCATTCTCATATCCATTTTCATACTTAACCATATTTCATATTATTTTTTCCTCATCATTCACAACCAGAGCCTCTGGTTCTAAAGACCAGAGCCTCTGGCTTTGCTTTCATACCCCACTTAGACTTCTCTCATCCAGAGCCTCTGGTTATATAGACCAGAGCCTCTATCTCCATATTTTTTTCTAAGTGAGAGTGCGTCTTGATTTTAATCAATATGCATCATTTAAGGGGGAGCAAAAGTTTACTTTTGTAAACTTGCATTTTCCATCCGGAGCCTCTAGTCCTACTATCAAGAGCCTCTGGCCACACATAATGCTATATATAATTATTATAATACCAGACCTCCTCTGGTTTTATAACATGGATTGCTACATTACACCAGAGCCTCTGGTTTGTTAACCAAAGTCTTTACATCATGCAAATCCAATATTTCTACTTGTCCTCATGGACATTACAACCAGAGCTCCTCTAGTTACCCACCCACTTTGTCATGCATAACCAGAGCTCCTCTGGTTCCCGACCCACTTTGTCATGCATAACCAGAGCTCCTCTAGTTCCCCACCCACTTTGTCATGCATAACCAGAGCTCCTCTGGTTCCACGAAAATACATTTTAAAATAAAACTAATCTTAATTGAAAACCATTTTTAAGATTATACAAAATTGTAGCTTTTGTGACTAAAAACTATACACCAAGGGTTTTTAGAAGACCAAAACTTCGTAATTAGTATTAATCTTACAATTGGATGAGATTTTAATATTTTTTTGGGAAACGTCTTCACCAAGATATTATTTGGAATGACTCTTCATTTCAAATAATTCATGACGTCACTCAAACCACGCGCCTGACACCATACAGGCTGTCCCCCATGAGCTGTTTCATTTTTTTCCCTCCCTTACCCCAGCCTGACACGTGTCCACAACATTAATGGCATGTCCTATCCAGACGGCTCACATTCATCCAATAACCTTTTTTCATGATTATTATAGTATAATAATCAAAAGGAACGTTTCCCTTACCTCACCACCCCTCCCACCCCAACTGTCTTCCCCATAAATACCCGTCTTCACCATCCTCCCATTCTTTACCCCTTCAAAACTTCCAACAAAACTAAGACAAACTCAAAACCTGCAACTTCAACAAAAATGGCCTCCTCCGCTTCTGACGAATCCAACAACAATGACAGCCGCATCCAATCAACCGGCACCGACAGCCGCGCAATCGTCTTCTTGCCCATGAAACCCAATAACTACATGATAGAACTGCGTACCACTCTTTTTGATGACAGGTTTGCTATTATGATTGAGTTCTTCAAAAACTGTATCCTTCTTCCTGCCCTAACTCTGGTGAACCCAAACGTACCATTAWAGTACGTTCAACAATACTGGCAGACTTGCGAGTTTGATCCTCCAAGTCATGGAATAATGGGAGATATAGACGCTCCGAATGACATGGTTTTCTCGGTAAAAATTTCACGAGCAAAGGTTTCTAAAGTTCTATGCATTCCCACAAGAAAGAACTAGGGATCGCGCAATATGACGAACCACCTTCCTCCGACGACATCCTAAGGTTCGTGAAGATGCTAGGGTACAACAGGGAAATACGAAACCATCCTTCGCACCCTTCATCAACTACCAGCATCCATCACCTCCCAAATACCTCAACCTCAACCTTCATCCACATCATCCATCCATGAAACTCTTGCCAC
>NW_020200884.1:63481-68451 GCF_001531365.2 Cynara cardunculus var. scolymus
TTCGCACCCTTCATCAACTACCAGCATCCATCACCTCCCAAATACCTCAACCTCAACCTTCATCCACATCATCCATCCATGAAACTCTTGCCACCCTAACCAACCAAATGGCTACCATACAAACAACCCTCACCCAATTACCTGCCACCATAATTAACCAACTCCCACCATAAACACAAGCCCCACCTCCCTCTACAGGCCCTTCATATGAACCACCCTTCTCATCCTTCACTGTAGAGGTGAGGAATCTTCTTGCTAACCTTCCCCAACCTCCATCATCTGCCACAACCTCTGTGCCACCTCCTCCCTCTACTGGCACAGACTTCGCAACCAAAGCCGACCTACGGGCTCTGTCCAAGGTACTTATCTCCTCTGTTAATGAGATAAGTGCAAAGTTCGCTGCTCCATCCGTAGAACCCACCACTGGGTTAAGGAAGAGTTTACAACACCAACAAGAACGAACAAACACTCTCCTTCGCATAATGGAAGAACGACGTAGAAAGGATCGAATATGCACTCTCGCTTCCCACATACGCATGTGAAAAAAGAAGAATAGATCAAGAGTTTCCTGCTCTTCCAGCCACCCCTACAAGCGACCAAGGCATGAAGACCAAGACCCCAATAATCAAGGTCTTGGACCTCATGAGGGGGAGACAGAGGCGGTTGCTACTCAACAAACAGGATCCGCTGCACCACAACAACCATCCCAACAGCAACCACCATCAACCCAACAAACCCAAGCTAGGGAACCAGAGGCCTTGCCCTCTGATGAAGAATAGAATATCCAAGTTCCCTTAGCCACAACTCCAGACCCCATCGTGTTGAGTTCCTCAACCGATGAAGAATCAACCACCCCACCAACACAACAAAACCAACCTCTTCCTTCTACACCCACAACAAACCTACCCTTAACCCCTTCACCAATACCTCGCACAACTCAACCCTTCATCTTCTCAACACAAACAGAACTCACAACAACCCAACCTTCTTCACCCCAACAACCAGAACCCACAACAACCCAACCTTCTTCACCCCAACAACCAGAACCCACAACAACCCAACCTTCTTCACCCTAACAACTAGAACCCATAACAACCCAACCTTCTTCACCCCAAAAACCAGAACCCATAACAACCCAACCTTCATCAACGCAACCAACCAAAGAAAACTCACCCTCTACCCATACACAACCCCAAGCCTAGACACAACCTTCAACCCAACATCCTGTGGTGGATGCGGACATCCCCTCTTCCTCAAGGAATCCTCCTCAAGGCCTGGTGGACGAAATAATTCAAAACATGGAGTCGTTAAGGAGAAGACCTCAATTGCCGCCCAGGGAACCAATAATGATGGAAAATATCCATCAATACATGTACCGAGAACACGAAGAAATCCTGTCAACCAATCCTCCAATCCTATCGCCAGAATCTATGAACTTTCTACGTCATCGTTTCATAAGACAGACTACTCAACCACCACATGCTTTCTTTTCGAACGATGGAATAAGAAGAGTCATAGACTTGAAGATAAAGTCATTTGCCAACAGAGCCATATGCTACATCGAGTTCAATGTGGAGAGAGCTCATGGGGTAGTTAGCATGTTCAACGAGAATGACCTCATCAACCTCAATCCATATGACTTGATTGAGGTATATGCCTACACTGCTCAAAGGCAAGATCATGGGATAAGATTTGGAATGGCGAACAGAGCTATTRTCAAGACAATGGAGTCCCTGGTAGAGCTCAGAGCCAAGACAGATTTTGAAATTGCATTCAGGCTAGGCATTGATAGATTATCTTGTGCTCCTCCAAATGAAGATTTCCAGGGCCTGCAGGAGATTCGTTCTACTTCAGTTCTTTCTCAACCTGAACTCAGACTTGTTAACAAGAATGAGTTCGGGGTTAAAAGGTTCTTCAGATTGACTGAAGCCTTCAAGTATTCAACAAATACACTTGAATGGTTTCAGAAAAATATTAGAAAAGACTGAGCAAAAACCACGTGCCAAGGGAAGAAGGAAGCCATCTCATTCACGAAATTTCAACGATCATTGCCTATAGAAAACTATTCTTACGCTTCAGGGAGATATACTCAGGTAGTCCGTGATGAGATGGAATATTTGCTTATTTTGCCTTGATGTAATTTGTTTCCAGTTTTGTAAAGAAATTTCATCATCCAATGAAAATTTAGAATTTGATGTTTTTCTTCTAGACTAGTGTATGTTCTTCACATGTACCTAGATTAGACTTTGTTATTTCATTACTTAGGGGGAGATTGTTAAACTCCACAATGCAAAATGTAGAAAGTAATGAAAAACAACAAGTGAAGAACCACTTCTCACTACTTTACTTAGGTTTGTTAGCTGCACGTACTTATCACGTGACTATGTTTGTAATCTGCTTTATTTGAACGGCCTAGATCATTTCACTTGTCTAGGTCATGTCAGAAAAGCCGTTAGAAACTAGTATAAATTGCAGCTTAGGCCTTTGTAATTTAGTGCGCTTCCGTATTGTAATTGTCAATATTTTCAATATAATTGAAAATCATTTGAAGCTATTCTCTCGTGTTCTTCATATTCATCATTTGTGTTCTTCATTGATTAACTACTCTGTTTGTTCTTATACTGTTTCCGCTGCACTGTTATTATTCTTAAAGATCATCCGGAGTATTTGGTTAATATCATAAGCTGAATCTAAAGGTCCCAACAGGATATTTTGTTGTTAACTGTAGAAAGCCGGTTACAAGATGTCACACCCCGTTAAAGCGGAAACATGAGATGTAACAGATAAGCGAGTCACAGCAGCATATATTAAATAACACCATTCAAGTTTTACAAAAATTCGAATTTAACATCCATAACCAAGTTGGAATAGAATAATTCTTTACAAAAACTTCAAAATGAATTTAATCAGTATCGCCACATATATGCTCCAAAAACTTCATTTCTTACTTAAATCCTGAAAAACATGAAACATAAAACAACGTCAACTACAAAGAGTTGGTGAGTTCACGGGTTTTCATATGCACAAAACATTACAATGCATAAATCATTTCTTAAAAACCTATACATAACTTTTGCACATAATAAATGTAAATCGACAACGATGTTTTAAAACTTGAGACGCTATTGAGCCTTTCCTGACCAATGTTCCCCATTATTTTACGAACCACTATAAGTAGCTTGTACACTCACTTAGGTCCCACAGTTCGTAGTAGTACTAATTCAGCGGTTGTCCAAATTCCACATGATTAGACTAAATAAAACACAGGTAATGTGCACCCCTTTCTGGGTAGGACTGTCAACACAATAGCGGCTATCCACAATTACCACGGTCCGGGGAGATGCCCGAGTTAACAAGTAGCGTTTACGGACGGGGACTTTATTTGGAAACATACTCTCAAGTACATCAATTTAACATTTATATCATAGTGCAAAATCGTCAATATTTCATGACATAAACAAAACTTGACTAAACAGTTCTTTAGTCCAACAATTTTAAACAAATCTTGACTAAACAGTTCTTTAGTCCAACAATTTAATAAATAACAGTATAGTTTGCATAACTTCATGTTTTTACCCAGTTTAAATAAATAAAAAGCATTAAAAGTGGGGTCGTGAATACTCACAAGTTTGTTGATGAATATCCAAGAACTTTACGACGTTTGAAGTGCTAAACGTCCGCCCTAACCTTCCTAAACAGTCCAACATCCAGAAATTAGATCACTTGTGGGTTCTCGATAAAGATAAAGTTAAGATTGTCTTATGTAATGCCATTGAGTTTACATGATTTAAAGTTGATACTTATGCCATTTGCACTTTGAAATAGACCAGAAATATATATTTTAAAAATCAAAGTCCTTTGCACAAAAAGCTGCCATTTGGACAGAATGTAAATTTTGTTTCTGGAATTTTTTGTCTCACAAATTACTGTCAAAAGGAACCCTCCAAAAGTCATTTTGTGTTCAAATTTTTATATCAACAATAATAATGAGTTAATCAGATTTTTCCCAATTATCAAGAATTTTGGATGGGTTTAAGGCACTCATTAATACCTTACCACTTTGAGTGACATAGTCCCCAAGACAGATTGCACACTCTTCGAGTGGCGGCCATTTGGGGGGTCTAGGCTCATCATTTTTCAGTGATTTTAAATTTATGTTAAAGCTAACACGTAAGGCTAACTTTCAGAAAAGAATCACCCATTTTTAATGAGTTTTGAAGAAGATATGACCGATTTAAGATGCATGCAAGATTCTGTCAGCAATGCTCTTTTTGCACCATAATCTTGTATCAAGAACTTGAAGGCTCAAAACTTAATAATTTTGAATGAGACCAGTTGCATTAGAAAGATAACTCATAAAAGTACGTTTTAAAAGAAAAATTCAGAACATTTGGACTTTTATTTTGAGAGATACAGTCGACACAAGTGCTAACAGAAACTGTCAGTTTTCAAAATACATCTTCTAATGATTAACTTCTACATGCAATGAGGTTTTATCCTACTTTCATTAAGTTCAAAGTTCATGGATCATAGATTATCATCATTTTGAAGACATTTTCATGTCTTTGATGTATAATCTCCCCTTTTTGAATTCTCCAAAAATTTTAATTACAAGAACGAGAAGTTGGTGTAGAAAAATGAGAATCTTTGTTATTATATAAGGGTAAGATAACTAATCTAATACCATTTGCTTGAAATCTTGAATATTCTTCAAGATTGACAGATTTTTAATGATGCTTGAAGATGAACTCGGCGGGAGGGGTTTCATTTATAGAGAGAGAGAGAGAGAGAGAGAGAGAGAGATTAGGGAGAGGAAAGGTTTTTGCAAAATGAGGATGAAAAATGAGAGTTTTCAAAGAATGTGGGGTATTTATATGTGGGTTTAAAGAAAGGAAATGGGCTGGCCTCTTAAGGCCCAAGTCCAATAAAAAAATTATTTTTCTTTTAAACAAAATAAGGCCCATTTAAAT
>NW_020200884.1:68971-78267 GCF_001531365.2 Cynara cardunculus var. scolymus
CGGTCCATGCCTCGAAGTCCAATGAACTTTTACAATTGGGATTTTACTACGCCTCAACTGCTTGACTTCTCTATCCATGATTTCTATTGGTTTTTCAACGAAGCGCAAATGATCATTAATTTGTACATCTCCCAACGATATTACATGTGTTCATCATTTAAGCACTTTTTGAGATTTGATACATGAAATGTATCATGAATAGCGCTCAGCTCTTGTGACAGTTTTAACTTATATGCCACTAGTCCAATTCTCTCAGATACTTCAAACAGACCTATATACCGGGGACCCAATTTACCCTTTTTCCCAAAACGCATTAATCCCTTCCGAGGTGAGACTTTTAAGAGTACTTTATCTCCTTTTTGAAACTCTAATGGTTTCCTTCGGTTGTCAGCATAACTTTTCTGGCGATCTCTTGCAGCCTTGAGTCGATCCTTGATAATTACAATCTTGTCAGTAGTCTCCTGGATGACATCAGGTCTAGTTAATTGCCGATCGCCAATCTCCAGCTAGCTAAGTGGAGATTTGCACTTGCGTCCATATAATGCTTCATAAGGTGCACACTGAATACTGGCATGGTAGTTGTTGTTGTATGAAAATTCTACTAACGGAAGGTGCATATCCCAACTTCCACCGAAATCTATGGCACAAGCGCGTAACATGTCTTCCAGAGTGTAGATTGTTCTTTCCGTCTGTCCATCCATTTGAGGGTGGTATGAAGTACTTAGATCTAGACGTGTACCCAACCCTCTTTTAAGTGATTGCCAAAATCTTGACGTAAACCGAATGTCCCTATCCGAGATAATGGAGATAGGTACTCCATGTCGAGTAATGATTTTATTTATAAATCTGAGCTAGCTTCTCCATCTTATAATCTTCTCGGATCGGTAGAAAATGAGCAGATTTCGTCAGTCGATCTATAATCACCCAGATTGTATCATGCCCTTTCCCAGTTCTGGGCAACTTTGTGATGAAATCCATCGATATTTGTTCCCASTTCCATTGGGGAATCTCGGGTTGTTGAAGTAGACCAAATGGTTTCTAGTGTTCAGCCTTGACCATTGCACAAGTTAAACACTTGCTTACATACAGTGCAATGTCTTTCTTCATTCCAGGCCACCAATAATGTTGCCTTAAATCCTTATACATCTTATCCGCTCCCGGGTGGATTGAGTATTTTGATCGATGGGCTTCATCCAAAATTATGGATTTAAGATTGCAAATCTTAGGTATCCAGACCTTGTCTCCCAAGTAATACACTCCATCTGATTTCAGTTGAAACTTAGTCTCTATGTGGTGTAGGGTCTCATTCTTCAAATTCTCCTTCTTTAATGCTTCCTTTTGATCCTTGAGAAATTGTGCCTTCAGACTTGTGTTTACTATTGCTCCTAAAGCCCTCACCCTTGTTGGTTTCGCTCTTTCCTTCCTACTTAAAGCATCGGCTACCACATTTGATTTGTTGGGATGGTACTTGATTTCACAGTAGTAATCAAAAAGCAGTTCAACCCATCTTCTTTGTCTCATATTTAACATTTTCTGATTGAAAATGTGTTGAAGGCTTTTGTGATCAGTAAACACAGTGCACTTGGTACCATAAAGGTAGTGTCTCCAAATCTTTAGTGCAAATACTACGGCTCCCAACTCTAGATCATGCATAGTATAGTTCTTCTCATGCACTTTGAGTTGCCTTGAGGCCTATGCAATGACCTTATCTTTTTGCATTAGTACGCATCCTAAGCCTTGATGTGATGCGTCGCAATATACCACAAGGTTTTTCGAACCTTCTAGTAAAAATAAAATAGGTGCATTACATAGCTTATTCTTAAGAGTCTTGAATGCCTCTTCTTGTTTTTCTCTCCAAACAAACTTCTTGTCTTTCTGAGTTAAAGTTGTCAGTGGTTGCGTAATTTTTGAAAAATTCGCGATGAAAATCACCGATAATAGCCTGCCAAACAAAGAAATTGACGAATTTCCGTCGGGGTTCTTGGGGCTTCCCATTTCTTAATGGCCTCAATCTTTGCATGATCTACTTGAATCCCTTTTTCATTAACCATGTGACCAAGAAATTGTACTTCTGGAATCCAAAATTCGCATTTGGAGAATTTTGCGTACAATTTCTGGTTCCTAAGCAGTTCTAATATCATCCTCAAGTGTTGCTCATGATCCTGCTTACTTCGGGAATAAATTAGTACGTCATCTATGAAAACGATTACAAATTTATCCAGGTATGGTCTGCATAACCTATTCATCAGATCCATAAAGACCACCGGTGCATTGGTTAACCCGAATGACATAACCAAAAATTCGTAATGACCGTACCGGGTCCTAAATGYCGTTTTDGGGGTGTCCTCTTCTCGAATTCTCACTTGATGATATCCGGATCGTAGATCGATCTTTGAAAAGTATACAGCACCTTGAAGTTGATCGAACAAATCATCGATTCTAGGAAGAGGGTATCTATTTTTTATGGTCAGCTTATTAAGTTCCCTATAATCAATGCACATTCGCATTGACCTATCTTTCTTTTTGACGAATAGAACCGGTGCACCCCATGGTGAGAAACTAGGTCTTATGAATCCCTTATCCATTAATTCTTGGAGTTGACCTGACAATTCTTGCATTTCTGATGGGGCCAATCGATATGGTGCTTTTGCCACTAGGGCTGCTCCAGGAATTAAGTCGATACCGAATTTGACTTGTCTTGGCGGGGGCAGTCCTTGTAAATCCTCGGGAAATACATCAGGAAACTCCCGGACTACAGGGAAATCATCAATACATTTCTCTTTGACCTTTCTTATCAATAACGTGGGCCAAAAATGTAACATAATTCTTCTTCAAGTACTTTCACATCTTCATGCATGATACTATCTTAATTTTCCAATCTGACTCGTCTCCTAGGATTACAATTAGGTCACTTCCTTCTTGAGGAATTCGGATAACCTTTTTCGAACAAACTATTTCAGCTCTATTTTTGGATAGCCAATCCATGCCTATAACTATATCAAAACTTCCTAGCTCAATCAGAATAAGGTCTATGCTAAAATCCTTGTTGGCTAAACTTAGTGTGCAATCCATGATTATGTCTCTAGCCTTAAATTCTTGGCCATTGGCAAATTCTATTATATAAACTTCTTTCAACCTTTGGGGCTTTAAGTTAATCTTTGGCTTCAAATCTAATGATACATAACTTCTATCTGCCCCTGAATCAAATAATACCGATGCAAATTCATTATTCAAGAGAAATGTACCTGTAACCACATTGGGATCATGCCTAGCTTYCTTTRMTYCVATCTCAAATKCTCGGCCCCGTGCTTGACTTTCTGGGTTTCCTTGATTGGCTGGTCGGGCTTGGTTAGCATTTGTTCCTTGTTTTCTCTCTGGGTTTCCTTAATCAAAACACAATCGCTTTCGACAATCCTTTGCGGAATGACCCCCTCTGTGACATCTTTGACAAATGATGCAGTTCCCCCAGTGCGGATATTTGCATTTATTGCACTTAGACTTGCTTCCTTGGTTTACCATATGGGTCTGTACCCCAAAATTTCCTACTACATTCCTATTCTTGACAAATCTTCCCCCAGGTCTTTGGTTTCCATGCTCCTCCATCTTTCTCTTTCCTTTGGCGAATTCTCCGGACCGAACAGCATTATTTGTGAGCTTGGTGGCAATGTCTATTGCCTCTTGAAGGGTCTTTGGGTTTTCCGAGGTGATATTTCCTCGAATTTCTGGAGACAATCCCCAAATATATCTCTCGGTTTGAACTTCCTCGGGTGTCACCAGATGTGGCACTAAATTTGCTAACTCATCGAATCGAGCAGTATATGCAGCTATGTTTTCCCTTTTCATCTCATGGTTCCATAACTCCATTTCCAACTTTTGGAGTTCACTTCTTGGGCAGTACTCATCCTTGAGTAGTTTCTTAAATTCTTCCCATGAAGGTTGGTTAGCCGTTTCCCGACCCCTAGTTTGCACTAAAGTATTCCACCAAGTTAGTGTCCGTCCTTGAAGTAAGCATGCAACATATTCTACCTTGTTAGCCTCAATGCATTTACTGATATGGAGGACATATTCCATACTCTCAATCCATGTTAATAATCCTACGGCTCCCTCGGTTCTTGGAATTCCTTTGGGTTGTAGGATCTGAAGGATTTATTGGTGCATTCTCTGGGTGTTCTAGGCTCAAAATTGGTTGGTTGGTTAGCGTTCAGTCCTGCCGCTACCTGGCTGACAATGTTGGGGAGTGCGGCCAAGAGTTGTTCAGAAACGAGTCGTGCAGCTTCAGGGTTTTCTCTTCTTGGCGGCATTTTCTAGGGCCTAAGTCAAAAGGGAAACTCGTCATTTTTATGGCAATAACATTGATAATAACTTCGTCATCTAATGATGCAGAGAATATTCATCTTGTGGATAACATTCAAGAATTTACATAATTCGAACAGAATAATTTTATATTCAACATGGCTTGATGAAGATAAGCATTTCTCAAAAGAAATCGTAAGTTCATGGTTGTTTACAGCCCACCAAAACAAGATCTTAGGTTTCATAGCAATAGAGTAAACATCCTATCACTAGTCAACATTTTTAGAGTAACATCCAACCAATCAGCATTCCTAGCATCAGCAGCATCATCCCACTCACCACCAGGCACTTGTTGTGAAGTCCAAGATTCATACAAAAATGATAAGATCTTCAAGAACAAGATGAATGTAATAGTATAAAGATTAGATCACCCAAATGTAATTGATTTGATTGAGAGAGAGAGAGAATTACAACTCTAATCTTGATTACAATCTGCTAATGACTTGGTAATGACAATTACAAGGAAAATACTATTTATACTAAGGAAATAGTAAAGCTACACTATTACAAAGCAAGTAAACTATAGAGAAACTTGAATACAACAATAAAGCTTTTACTTAAACCCAACACTTGTACAATCTCCTAATCTCCCGTCTCACAGTAATGACGGCATCCGAGGTTCTCATCATACACTGGTGGTGCATTTCCATCACATTGGATAGGTTGTTCAAAATGTGGTGGTGATATCCCAGCCGGGTCTGGTGAGTTTGAGTATCTGATGCGATTCTCTACACCAACTCTCGTTCAGCCAGATTCATCCCCTGAGTGTAAGATGCAGGTACTCCCTTCACTACTTGAGAGGTCCTGTAACACCCAAAACCACACATTGCATGTAACACATATTTCATACAAAAGAAATACATGATATCATTCCATTCAGGTCCCTTAGTACAAGAATCTATTATGACCAAACACAAGGTCCAAAAATTCGAATACATCACTTGTACTAATTAATCAAAATTGTACATCAAAACAGATCTTCAAGTAGAAATGCATATAGAAAAATATCATATTTTCCCCTTTCCCTTACCGTCCATACCTCCTGCAACACATAGTTAAAATCACAAAACGAGAGTTAGACCGAAAAGTCTAGTGAGATGCCCTATTTAAGTTATTGCAGGGTGAAAAATCCCCATAATCTTTATGGAAAACAACATTTCATATATATAACAAATATATGAATAAATAAGAATATAATGCCAGATCTTTTCCACATTTCAAGCAAAGCTTTTAGCTATGTAAATCCCATACCTCAGAACCAATCAGGTTTCACATAATACCACTTTTAAACCTTTTCATATCAAAACAAGGTTTAAATAAAGTTTGTTAGTTTCATTTTTCATCTCTTGTAAAAGTATAGAAAATGTATTCTGCAAGTCTTGATAGAAGGATATCTTCCACAGAAGACAACAGAGGACTAACGACAGAAGCCTTATATTCGAGTAAGTAAAGTGTGACAGAACCTCTGATGTCTCTCACAGAGGTTCTGAAAAATGGTCCTCTGTCAATAAGAACATGCAAGTCAATTACAGCAGAGCATCTGAGATGGCTCACAGAGGGTCTATTGATTTCGTCTTCTGTGAAGATTATGTTCCAACTGTTTTTCAATGATTATTAGCTGCATGTGCTTCTCACGTGACTAGGACTTAATCGACTTTATTTGGACGACTTAGATGATTTCATGCGTCAAGAACTTGTCAGTAAGGTCATTAGGAACTAGTATTAATAGCAGCTAGGGCCTTTGTAATCAGTGCGCTTCCAGTATTGTAATCGTCAAATTTTCAATTGAATGAATTGAAATACCTTTGAAGCAATTCTCCTGCATTCCTCTTCTTCCTCATCTTGACTGTGTGTTCTTTATTTATTTACTCTGTTCTGTTCTTATTATTGTTTCCRCTGCACTTTAATCGTCTTAGAGTTCATTCAGAGTATTAGATCAATATCAAAGCTGAATTTAAGGTCCAACAATTGGTATCAAAGCGGGAATTGAATTCTTATTCGATTAATTCTGATTTTGGTATTAATCTGTGTTTTCTAGAAAACTAGTTTTCTTCATATCAACCCTGTTTCACTCACTTTTAAATCAAATTTCAATGGCGAATTTGGTTAATACCTCGTTCATGAGTACTTGATCTCAATCAAAACCTCCCACGCTTATCCGTGAGGAATATCCGCAATGGAAAGTGCGCATGATCAACTTTTTGGAGGAAATTCACCCCAGAATGTGTGAATTTCTCTACAATCTTACATACGTGCCAATGATTTTAATTCCAAGAGTTCCAGCTACTCGTACAACCCCTGAAGTTCCTGAGCACTATGAGCCCAAACCAATCGCAAACTGGAACGATGATGAAAAGGTATTAGTGGAATTGGAAAGCAAATGCAAAAGGATGTTGATTATGGCTATACCACATGAGATCTTCAAATGTATTGATCAATGCCATCTGTCTATGGACATTTGGGCAAAATTGCAAAAACAGATCGAAGAAGGGAAGAAGACTCTCGAGAACATCCGAGCCATTAGTATTGATGAATATCATAGCTTCAAGGCTAAGGAGGATGAATCTCTGTCAGACACAGAGAATGAGATCTTCTGTGGGATGGCAAATATTGACTTGACTCCTCTTACAATGTTACTTTTGTCAAAGAATTTTTCCAAAAAGAAAGAGAATTTTTGCACCAAGATGTTCTTGACAGAGAGCTCAAAATTAAAAAGTTTCAAGAGGCACAAAATGTTTATAAAAAGATAACAGTTAACATGGGGAGAAGAGGTATGGGTTTCTCAGAATTTAACAACAGACCAGATTTTAAATCTAACAAAACTCTTGAGAATACCTTCAGATCTTCAAAAAATCTTAAAAGTAACATCCCAGATTCTAAATCCATTTTCAAAAGAAGAAGCCTGTTGGTTGCTCCAGACACAAAAACTTGTTTAACAATGGAAAATGTTGCTTTTGAAGACTATATTGACTCTTTCTCACCTTCTGAAAAGAAGGATTCCATTCCAAGGAGATTTATGACCGATAGGAATTTTTAAGTTTGGACAACCAGAAACTCAAGAAGACTGTGCTTTTGTGTGTACTATTCATCCTCTTGAGAGAAARTTATCCTYRGAGGCTCTTGAATTTTTTCCAAAACACATCACAGAAGTTACAAATTTTAACTCTAATCTCCCAGAGCTTTCTAAAAATGGGTCTCTCTGTAAAAAGGGTTTTGTCACAGAGCTCTCTGAAAATGATACTTCTAAGCATGAATTTGCCTCAGATCATGAAGAAAGTCCTAAACAAGTTGTAGAAACTGATATTGATCTTGAGAAAAGTAAGAAAGAAAGTCAAGGACAAAGTAACTCTCAAAGCTCTTCCTCTGCAACTCAAAGACCAAATTACACTTGGCAACAATTGAGAAAATGGCCTAAATCTAACATTGCTTTTGTCTCTGTAAAAAGCTGGAAAACCAAAGAGGGGATCTAAAAATAAAAACTCTGTACCCCTCTTTGATGATTTTAATGAAAAGTTCAAGAAAGCTTCTTGCAATGTTACCTTCTGTGATTGTTTCAATATTATGCATGTTCTATCTAATCATATTCACCATTCTTCCTGTCTGGTCTCTCACCCTAAGAACCATGGATCTGGGGTGAATAATAGACAAATTGGCAGTTGTTCTTCTAAGAACAATAAGACCAAATCAAAAGATGTTATGGCATACTTCAAACAGGCTAATTTTAAGGGACACAATTGGAAGTGGGTACCCAAATTAAACGTTTTCTAAATGCAGAAGAAGCAGCATGTGTCTACTTAGGTCGTGGACTCAGGATGCTCGAGACATATGACTGGTACCCACGAGCTTCTGTCATCATACCTAAAGAAAGGAGGAGGTTCTGTTGTATGTCTTATTG
The DNA here is from genome assembly GCF_001531365.2 of Cynara cardunculus var. scolymus. NCBI lineage: Eukaryota > Viridiplantae > Streptophyta > Magnoliopsida > Asterales > Asteraceae > Cynara > Cynara cardunculus. Next base: position 77,220 of record NW_020200884.1, read on the forward strand.
TTTATTTATTTTTGAATAAAGTTTTTTCTTTGAATAATCTCTTTTTGTATATAGTTTTATTTCTTGATTAACCTTCACTTGTTTTCTTAGTTAATAGTTTTGTCTGACAGAGACTTGCAAGGTTTGGGGGGGGGGGTATGTGCTTGAAAAGGAATAAAACCTATTGAAGAAGCAAAATGTTTTTCATCACAGAAGTCTTTTCATAGATCCTCTGTGATTACTCTCAGAGGCTCTTTAAATGTTTTTGTTTTTAGGGGGAGCCATGGAAGCTGGCTCATAGGGGGAGTTTTTGAATTGAAAATCAAAACCTCAAAAAGTGCCAAAACTTTTAAAGTATCTTGATCTCAGAGGTCAACTCATCAGAACCTCTAGCGCTTCTATTAGAGGCTCTACGTGTCTGAACTGAGCAAGTACTCATCTCTCTGAGGATTTTCAAACCGTTTAGGTAAATAAAGGTGTAACATGTTAGAAGGCCCCGCATATATCACAGAGGCTCTGTTACCCTTAGGCCTCTGACAGAACTCTCTTTCAATAGTTTTGTATTATTGATATGGTGCGAGTGGATCTGTTGATAAGGGTTAAAACAGATCACGCATGTGTCAAAAACGGGGGCGCACGTCATGAATCGTGCGTCTTCCGAACACCGCGTGTCATATTTTTGATTCGTCCCTACCAAAAGCCACTCATCACGATTTTTCACCTAATAAACGGTTCGCTTCCAAATTCCTCACTATAAATACCCTTCCCCCCAACATAAACCCCTTCACTTCTCTAATATCTCCAACCTACAAAATTTCAAGCTTTCCAAACCCTGCAACAATGTCTTCAAGCTCATATGCCTCCATTCAATCTGTGAATGACTCAAGCGACAACGAAGTAAATCAATCACAAGCACTCACTTCTCATGCCCTACCGTTCTTCCAAAATCGATATGAGAAAGTGGTAATTGTAAAGAAACCAAATAACTATTATTTCGCTCCCTCACCAACTGGCTTCCCTGAATTCACATATCCACTTCTTGAAATCCTTCGAAATCACCCTATATATT
>NW_020200884.1:79222-80655 GCF_001531365.2 Cynara cardunculus var. scolymus
AGAGGCTGCAATCCAAGAAAGCCCAGCAGAGGCTGCTCCTAAGCGCAGAAGGTTGCGCAAAAGTGTTCAAGTAGAGTCCCCAACAGAGCAAATTCACGATGTAATTTTTAACCTCCAACAAGGGTTTTATGCACCCACAGAGGTGGCATATTTGGGGACAAAAGTCGTTCTAGATGACGAAGAAGAAGAATTGGAGTTAGATGAGGGCGAAAAAGATGCCGAAGGCACACACCCAATCCCCCCTCCTTGTGCAACCCACATTACTAGGGACCCTGTTCTAGAGGGAACCCCTATTGAAAAAAGCATGCACACGTTGAGCCCTAAACCAGCAAACCTCGCAGAGGACATTCTTTCGTCCTCTGTCGAATGCACACACCGGGAACCTCAATCTACTCCAACATCCTCTTAAAAGGATGGTGGTTTTACAATAAGAGTCCATTCGGCCAAGGACTCGTCACCACCAAAACAGGCATCCGTTGCCCCTCCACAAGATAGTGAACAACCAAGTTATGCTTCAGAGGCATACGAGAGATTCACAGAGGCTGCGTGTCTGGAACGCCCAAAGTCTCCACTTGATCTGTCTACCCAATTAGGCTCTGAACCTATTAGGCACGAAATCGACAGAACACTAGTAGGCTCTCCAATTGGGGATGTCCGAGGATCTAGTGGAAGTCCCTGAGATGACACCGTAAAATCAGTCATTAAGGGCGCCTTACACTACAAGGCTACTAGGTCACCATGTGTTGGTGATCTAGGTTCCCCTAGTACTTATGTGACGAAGGAGGAGTTACAAACCTTCACCACAGAGGTATTCAAGAGGATGAATGAGTTGAAAAGCTTGTTCTCCTCCGCACCGATGACAGAGGCTCTTACACCTCTAATAGAGGCTCTGAAGGAGTTGACTTCCCCAACTTCTGAGCTCAAGGCGACCTTATCAACCCTTCAGAGCTCTGTCCTCAAGAAAGATGATCTAACAGAAGCCTTCAGCGCACTGTCTCTCAACCCCTCTTCAATCCATACGCTCAAAACATAAATAACAGAGGTTGTCGCCCAATATGCTGCAGACTTTATTTTCGCCGGCTACACCAACTATTCTGCCTTCAAGGATGAGATCAAAAAGAAGTTATCCTCTGCGGTCACTTAAGGCATCGATTCTTCATCCTCCAGTGCTAACATTAACCATCTAGCTACTCGCAGAGAGCTAGACGCAATGGTTGAAGCCCTTGGAGAGATCGTGTGGAAATACAACGACCATCTTCTCAAGGAAGCCCGAGCAACCAATGAATCAATAAGAGACTGCACAAAGAAACTCGTTGCAGAGGGTAACAATTTCAGAAATGCGATCTATCGATACGTCTCTAAAATGAAATGGGCCACAGAGATTGACATCAACAATGCCTCTGTGAATGCTGAGATGGTCATTGAAAAGATGG
>NW_020200884.1:80975-84843 GCF_001531365.2 Cynara cardunculus var. scolymus
AGAGTTGGAGAAGGCTCTTCTTCCAAGCTTGCAAAAATACCGGAAGAAACGTCCACGGGTATGTTTGACGCTCTGGTAGGAATTGTCAAGCCTATCCTACCAGAGGGGTCTACCCAGAGGCCTATACTCGAAGAAGAATCCAGAACGCCAGAGTCTGCCACGGTGGGGAGGGTATCTGAGATCCTTGAATCCATGAACAAGATTACTACACAAACGGTGCGCACAAAGCTCGTAACCACTGTTGAGGAGATTCTGCGGTGGCGTTACTCATCCTCAGAAGCCCCCTTATGACCCAGAGCTTACAGGAATGCCCTCTGCCATTGCAAAGTTCCACTTCTCAAAACTCACAAGGCCACCAGAGCAGGTCTTCCCAGAGCATGTGATCACTTCACTCGAAATCATTTCTCCACGCACTATGCTAAAGAAGACCGTGCTATACACTCAGTACATGGTAAAAAGGGATGATGGCAACCTATATACTTTCACAGATGCTGACCTCCACAACCTCTTCGTATTTGACCTAATTTTCCTACACAAGTTCTTGAACAAATACATGGAGAGGAGGTCAACATATTCGATTTCTCTCAGAAGGCTGATTAAGGTAATGCATGATCAAGTCAAATTCTATAGCCAAAAAGATTTCGACATTGCTATGAGGTTGGCTCAGCCAGATCTGAAAATTTCTCCTCCAAAGAACATACCAAGTTGGTTACTTAGATTTCATCCAAACAACGTTGTCCACAATCCCATCTTTGGGTTTGTGTTCCTGGACAAGGATGAGATTCTAAGGTTCCTCGATCAAAAAGAGATGCACAAATATTCCACAGAGTCTCTCGGGTGGGTCTTCAACTTAGTGGTGACGGAGGTGCAGAGAGGGCATATAAGGGCGGATGAAGTGACCGACCTTCTGGAAACGATCAAGGTTCAAGTCTTTTTCAGAGAATGAATATTCAAAGTCTACAAAACCATCAAGTCTGATCTGCAATTTGCTGTAGATGATTATACAGACTCTACTGTGGATTAAACTCTTGTAATAGTGTAGGCCAGTACAATCTTTTAATTCGTTCATTAATGTAATTCTTTTTCAGAGGATGAGTTTAATCTGATCTTGTATTTTTTCCATTAGTCATTTCTTGCACCCATTTGTCCAAATTTACTTTTTCATACTCATGGGGAGATTGTTAGCTTCATTATTCATCTCTTGTAAAAGTATAGAAAAAGTATTCTGCAAGTCTTGACAGAAGGATATCTTCCACAGAAGACAACAGAGGCCTAACGACAGAAGCCTTAGATTCGAGCAAGTAAAGTGTGACAGAACCTCTGATGTCTCTCACAGAGGTTCTGGAAAATTGTCCTCTGTCAATAAGAACATGCAAGTCAATTACAGCAGAGCCTATGAGATGGCTCAAAGAGGGTCTGCGGATTTCGTCTTCTGTGAAGATTATGTTCCAACTGTTTTTCAATGGTTATTAGCTGCATGTGCTTCTCACGTGACTAGGACTTAATCGACTTTATTTGGACGGCTTTGATGATTTCATGCGTCAAGATCTTGTAAGTAAGGTCGTTAGGAACTAGTACAAATAGCAGGTAAGGCCTTTGTAATCAGTGTGCTTCCAGTATTGTAATCATCAAATTTTCAATTGAATGAATTGAAATACCTTTGAAGCAATTCTCCTGCATTCATCTTCTTCCTCATCTTGACAGTGTGTTCTTGATTTATTTACTCTGTTCTGTTCTTATTRTTGTTTCCGATGCACTTTAATCGTCTTAGAGTTCATTCAGAGTATTAGATCAATATCAAAGCATAATTTAAGGTCCAACAAAGTTTCAGGCCAAACCTGATGTTTTCTCCTCCATAACATCCAGACTATGATTTCCAATAAGAACCTTGATCCTAAATCTTTAAATCACAAAGAAATAAACATTCCGGAACACGGTAATCTTAAAGGATATAATAGAAAGAGTTATATCATACAATCACACATACAAATGCCACCCTTACATCCAAAGGTACACCTCTCCTTGATATGCCACCCTTATCCCATGGTACACCTCTCCTTGATATGCCACCCTTATCCCATAATACACCTCTCCTTGATATGCCACCCTTATTTCCTCATCAAAATATTTCACAAAATAATTTCAAATAGACCACAGCCATTTAAATTATTATCAATACAAAATCATTTCTTTCAAAACTTCCTTTTTATGATAAAATAACATTTTTTTATCAAAAACACAAGGCATCACTTCAAATCCGGTCACTTGATTTAGCCGGATTTCATATCCGTTCAACAATCCGGACAACACATCGCATAAAGCTTGATCGATTAACAATTAGAATCAAAATCAACATCTTTGTCCGGATAACAAGTCCGGACAATACCACGCTCACAACTTAACCGATTTAAAACAATCCGGCCACCAAATGGTCRTATTCCTACTTCTCAGTTCAAAAAAGATAACTATTTTTACCAATCATAATCCGGACAATACATCATTTAACCTTTGTTTGATTTAAAACAATCCGGACAATACATCGTCCAACCTTTGACCGATTTAAAACAATCTGGAAAATACAACGTCCAACCTTTGACCGATTTAAAACAATCCGGACAATACATCGTTTAACCTTTGTCCGATTTAAAACAATCCGGACAATACATCGTTTAACCTTTGTCCGATTTAAAACAATCCGGACAATAAATTGTTTAACCATTGTCCGATTTAAGACAAGCTTTGTCGAGACAAAATCCTTAAGCAAAATTCTTTGATTTCATTCAAATAATAAACAAGAATCACATAAAACCAGTAAAAGTTTTATGCAAAAGAGTTTAGAAATTACTCACCTTAACAAGCTTTTGTAATAAAACACTTGAAATCAACTTGATCTTGAAATCAGACACTTGCAATCCGGTCAACTCTTCTTCTTTAAATCGAACAATTTTATCGAAAGGCAGGAAGAATAAATATGGAGGCTAAGCCCTCATTTTATACTTTTCTAAAAATGGAAGGTCGGCTAACAACCCCTTCCCACAAAAACTCTCATGCACATGCATGCATCCACACATACCATGCATTTCCTAATATGCATGTGTGTAAAATAATATATATATATATATATATATAACATATATACATATTCTGATACACATAACCACATTATACAAATAATTTTCACATATCAGCATGATCAAATGTATCAATTTATCATGCTATCACGTAATCATTTAATAAGATAATCACATATTAATTACCTTGGGTACTCTGTTCTCATCTTTGATTCCAATTCCAATGTTGCTTCTGGTCCTTTGTGAAACTTCCACTGAATCTTCACCAGACTTATTTCTTTGTTTCTCAATACTTTAATCTTTCGGTCAATTACAGCCTCCGGTGTTTCCACAAAATTCATCTTAGTGTCTAATTGAATTTCTGGCAATGGTATAGCTAGAATCGGATCAACCAAACATTTCCGCAGATTCGACACATGAAAAGTGTTGTGAATCAGACTCAACTCTTCTAGCAGCTCTAACTGATATGCTACTGGCCCAATTCGCTTACATATTCTGAACGGCCCCACATACCTCGGACTGAGCTTCCTTTTCTTTCCAAATCTGATGACACCCTTCCATGGCAAAACTTTTAACATCACAAAATCACCTCCAAACTCAATTGGCTTTCGACGATTATCTGCATAACTTTTCGGGTGATCTTGTGCTGTTTTGATTCTTTCACGAATCTGTTCGATCTTTTCAGAAGTTTCTTGRACAATTTCAGGACCTGTCAGCTGTTTCTCACCCACTTCATTCCAACATAACGGCGTTCGACATTTACGTCCATACAACACTTCATATGGTGCCGCTTGGAT
>NW_020200884.1:86518-97727 GCF_001531365.2 Cynara cardunculus var. scolymus
CATAACTAAGAATTTGTGATGCCCGTACCTTGTCCTGAATGCTGTTATGGCAACATCTTTTTCCCTAACTTTAAACTGATGATATCCTGACCTTAAATCAATTTTAGAGAAATAACTTGCTCCTACCAGTTGATCAAACAAGTCATCAATCCTTGGTAAAGGATACTTGTTTTTAATTGTCAACTTATTCAGTTCACGGTAGTCTATACACATTCACATAGACCCATCCTTTTTCTTAACGAAATAAGACCGGAGCACCCCAAGGCGAAGTGCTAGGCCTAATAAATCCCTTATCAGTTAAATCTTTAAACTGTGCCACCAATTCTTTCAATTCAGATGGAGCTAAACAGTATGCCGCCTTTGCTACTGGTGTAGCTCCTGGTATAAGATTAATTTGAATTCAATGTCTCTATCTGGTGGTAATCCAGATAAGTCTTCTGGAAAGACTTCTGGATATTCACTAACAATCGGAATCGATTCCTCTTTTCTCTTCTCTTTCTTTAAATCAATTACATATGCCAAACATCCTTGGCACTTCTTCTGAATACTTTTCTGGGTTTTCATTACTGACAAAATACGGGTATGGTGATTTTGACGATTACCATAAATAACAATTGTTCTCTGGTCTGGAAGAATAATTCTGATCATTTTTTTATTACAAACAGTACTAGCCTGATACTTTGCCAACCAGTCCATACCTACTACTACGTCAAATTCTTTCATTGGCATGGGAAATAACCGGATCGGAAGTTCACAGTCCTCAATAACAATAATACAGTTATTGAACACACTAGTAACAGTTTCCTGACTATTAGCAGTATCAACTACTAATTTATCATYAASTAGCACATAATTCAGACATGCAGTTTGAGCAAACAATGGTGATACAAATGAAAAGTTTGCATCAGAGTCAAATAACACCTTAGCACGTATTGAATTCAGGAGGAATATACCTGTTACTACATCCGGCGATGCTTCTGCCTCGTTCTTAGGCATCTGAAAGGATCGTCCCCACGCCCCTCCTTGCCCTCCTCTATTCACAGTAGGTCTTCCCTGTGTAACCGACGCGTTACTCCCCATCGTTAACTGTGGAGTTCTTAACATGGGACAATTTGGTCGAATATGATCCGGAGGATTGCAATTAAAACAACTTCGGTTAGCTGGCAATTTCTAGACAGATGACCTGCTTCGCCGCACTTATAACATTTCCTTGGGTCCATTTTACATTCACCCTGATGAATTTGTCGACACTGTGAACAGACTTTCTCACTGATCTTCTACTCAGATCTGTTATCATATCTAAAGTTTTCGGCCCTCGAAAAGATGAAGGTCCCTCCCATTTTCTTTTCCCAACAACATTTCCTTCTGATTGTCTATTCTTATTTCGTTCGGTCACCTCAGCTACATCTGCTGTTAATGGAAAGGTATTAGGGTTCATAGCAATAACAAACTCTCTAATTGAGGGTATCAACCCCTAAATATACCTCTCTATCTTCCTGAATTCAGTTGAAACATAATGTTTGGCAAAACGAGAGTATTCAATGAATCTTTCAGTATACTCTCGAACTGTTCCATTTCCTTGCTCTAGTTTCAAGAAATCATCCTCCATTTGTCTCACTGCCGTTTTAGGACATAATTGATTCTTGAATCTATCCACGAATTCTACCCAAGACAGAGTCTGTAAAATATTTGTTTTGGTAGATGATTCAACTTCCCACCAGAATAAAGCATTTGGCTTTAATACAGAAACAGCAAATCGAACTTTATCTGTTTCCGGACAACGAATGGTGTTGAACACAGATTCCATCTCCTTAATCTAGCACATAGCTTTTACTGGATCTCTCTCCCCAGAAAAGGTTGGTGGTTTGCATGCCAAAAACATCTTAATATCTCCTTCTTTGATGTGGGTGACTGAAGTAGAGGGATGAACTTCCACTCTTTCCRTTTCTACCCTAGCCGGTATTCCCATAATAGATGTCAGAGTTTCCCGCAACTTTCCCATTTCTTCTGCCAACATATCTCTGGTTATATATTCAGGATGTGGTACCGATATTTCCTGAATATTCCCATACTGAGATTCTTCATGTTCAGAATGTATTCCAGTCCGACCCCTTCCTGAGACTGAGTTCTTCCTCTGCCTCGTCCTCTTACTCTTCCCCGACCTCTATTTTCAGATGTACTAGTCGGTAGATTTACGGGTGATTCTTCTCTTTCCTCAGATTCTGGATGAACCACTCTTTCAGATCTTCTAGTTCGGCTAGACATCTGTAGAGTTTAGTGTTAATAATCACGTATTCACATTCCCAACTATAATGAAGTATTCAAGTTCAGATGTGTACCTGTAAATTCATAATTACACTGGCCAGATGTAATTAAAATTTACCTTACACACTATTCTTTTAACTCATCATATTTATTTCCAATGGTGCTAACTATGTCCGGGACCCTTAACATGCAATAAAACAATTTAAGTCTAGGTATCATGTTGTTGAATACCTAAATCTCTTAAACTCAGGCTCTGATACCACTTCTATAACACCCCAAACCACACATTGCATGTAACACATATTTCATACAAAAGAAATACATGATATCATTCCATTCAGGTCCCTTAGTATAAGAATCTATTATGACCAAACACAAGGTCCAAAAATTCAAATACATCACTTGTACTAATTAATCAAAACTGTACATCAAAACAGATCTTCAAGTAGAAATGCATATAGAAAAATATCACATTTTCCCCTTTCCCTTACCGTCCATACCTCCTGCAACACATAGTTAAAATCACAACACGAGGGTTAGACCAAAAGGTCAAGTGAGATGCCCTATTTATGTTATTGCAGGGTGAAAAATCACCAAAATCTTTATGGAAAACAACATTTCATATATATAACAAATATAGGAATAAAAAAGAACATAATATCATATCTTTTCCACATTTAAAGCAAATATTTTAGCTATATAAATCCCATACCTCATAACCAATCAGGTTTCACATAATACCACTTTTAAACCTTTTCAAATCAAAACAAGGTTTAAATAAAGTTTCAGGCCAAACCTGATGTTTTCTTCTCCATAACATCCAGACTATGATTTTCAATAAGAACCTTGATCCTAAATCTTTAAATCAGAAAGAAATAAAAATTCCGTAATACGGTAATCTTAAAGGATATGATAGAAAGAGTTATATCATACAATCACACATACAAATGCCACCCTTATATTCAAAGGTACACCTCTCCTTTATATACCACCCTTATCCCATGGTACACCTCTCCTAGATATGCCACCCTTATCCCATTATATGCCACCCTTATTTCCTCATCAAAATATTTCACAAAATAATTTCAAATAGACCGCAGCCATTGAAATTATTATCAATACAAAAATCATTTCTTTCAAAACTTTCTTTTTATGATAAAATAACATTTTTTTTATCAAAAACACAAGGCATCACTTCAAATCCGATCACTTGATTTAGCCGGACTTCATCTCCAGTCAACAATCCGGATAACACATCGCATAAAGCTTGACCGATTAACACTTAGAATCAAAATCAGCATCTTTGTCCGGATAACAAGTTCATACAATACCCCGCTCACAACCTAACCGATTTAAAACAATCTGGCCACCAAATGGTCGTATTCCTACTTCTTAGTTTAAAAAGATAACTACTTTTACCAATCATAATCCAGACAATACATCGTTTAACCTTTGTCCGATTTAAAACAATCCGGACAATACATCGTCCAACCTTTGACCAATTTAAAACAATCCGGACAATACATCGTTTAACCTTTGTCTGTTTTAAAACAATCTGGACAATACATCGTTTAACCTTTGTCCGATTTAAAACAATCCGGACAATACATCGTCCAACCTTTGACCGATTTAAAACAATCCGGAAAATACATCGTGCAACCTTTGACCGATATAAAACAATCCGGACAATACATCGTCCAACCTTTGACCAATTTAAAACAATACGGACAATACATCGTTTAACCTTTGTCTGTTTTAAAACAATCTGGACTAGCTTTGTCCAGATAAAATCCTTAAGCAAAATTCTTTGATTTCATTCAAATAATAAACAAGATTCATATAAAACGAGTAAAAGTTTTATGCAAAAGAGTTCATAAATTACTCACCTTAACAAGCTTTTGAAATCAAACACTTGAAATCAACTTGATCTTGAAATCAGACACTTGCAATCTGGTCAACTCTTCTTCTTTAAATCGCACAATTTTATCAAAAGGCAAGAAGAATAAATATGGAGGATAAGCCCTCCTTTTATACTTTTTTAAAAATGGAAGGTCGGCTAACAGCCCCCTTCCCACAAAAACTCTCATGCACATGAATGCATCCACACATACCATGCATTTCCTAATATGCATGTGTGTAAAATAATATATTGTGAAGTCCAGAAATCATACAAACATGATGTGATCTTCAAGAATCAAGATGAACATAAAAGTAGAGAGAATATTATCAAAGATTGATTTGATTGAGAGAGAGAAATTTACAGCTCTAATCTTGATTACAATTCTGCTAATGATTTCGTAATCACAATTACAAAGGAAAATACTATTTATACAAGGAAATAGTAAAACTACACTATTACAAAATAAAGCTATTCTAAGGAGAAACTTGAATACAACTTTAACGCTCTAACTTGAACYCAACATTCTCCCCCTTTGGATTCAAGTTTGGACTCTTGTGAATTTCGTCTTGCGTAGTCCAAGAATTTTTTCCAGTCTTCTCAGAGCATTCCTATATTGGATCTTTTCCTCGAGCAAGTTTATTGCGTTCACAAGCAAGTATCTTTCCTTGGAACTCATCTGTTCAGATTCAGCAGCTTTATTGTTCATTACCCTCTTTAAGTCAAGTGCCCTTCTCAATAATTTTATTGTGCCATCATAATATTTATTCAGCTTGCTAAACCTCATGAACTTCTTTACTTGAAGTTGAGCATAATAGACAACCCCGAACTCTGGGCTTTCAAGAACCATATACACTGGATAGCCTTCAATGTATTCTAGGTCTTGATTTGGTCTTTTAAGATTAATGATTCGCTTATTGTCTTCAAGGCCCATCTGTACATCAATGACTATTGCCAGTTTTACATGACAGCGTATAAATCTCTTGATTGCTTCAAGAGCAACCAATTCTCCTTCCTTTCTGATAGTCATGTTTTTGAGTTCAAAATACATGTATTCAAGGTCATCCAAGTATAAGTTCGAGAAGTCTGCTTCGCTGAATCTCCAAATCTGACCATCCAGCCTTGTTACTGTGAAAACAGGATACCGGATTCTTAACAACTTCTGAGCATCAATTTGATTGATCGTCACAATCCGATGCTTTGTAGAACTTCACTGATTGGTTGGCACTTGGCTTTCTGAAGATGTCGGTATTCAGTACGATATTCTTTTGTCTCCTTATGAATACCCAGAACTTTGTCGCCACTTAGCACTTTTCTATGTGGAATGAAGATTCCAATGTAGATATCTTCTAGATATGGCTCTCGGATCCTTGCTCGATCATATCCAGGAAAATTTGCTCTAATATGGAATGGCACATAGTCTCTGGTGAAAATTTCAATTGGATCAACATGCTCTCTTTGAGCTGGAATGTCTGGCACATCAGATAAAACTGCAGTGGCAGATTCTGGAGCAGACTGACGTTCTTCTTGAACAGGAAATACTGGATCTTCATCATCTATATCGGCTTCAAAGTCAAAATAGATCCCAGTCGATTCATCGATGTTGTCAATGTCTTCTCCAAAGTCTTGCTCTCCACCCAGAGTTTTAGAGAACACTTCGTTGAATCCAACGCTGGCAGACAAGTCCAATAGCATCCTTGTTCCTAAAGTGGAGTCCGCCGACTTTTCAACCATTGGCTCGATCGTAGGACTTGTCTCCAAACCTTCATCTACAACTTCAATAACCTCAATTATTCTTTCCCAAACTGATCTCGGGTCAGAAGCTTCAGCAGTAACGTCTTGAGTTGATGGCTCCTCACCAACCCTTGCACCTTGTTCAGAAGTCTCGGCCAATCTCTGTCTCTTTCTCTCCCCCTCATGACTATCTGGATYGTCCTGATYGTCATGCCTTCTTTTGAGAGATATGGCCTGAGACCTGCAGGTTTCTTCTAAKGTAGACACCCGTTCAGCTAGGGCRTCTATTGAACTTTTAAGATCTTGRGTGTTAGATGTGATCAACTTGMTAACTTTGGAAAATCTAGAAGTAACCACATCTTGGAAAGGCAAAAACTCTAAGGCTCTAACAAAAGGGTTTACGTCTAATTGTTGACGTAAGAGACCGACCAAATCTGCGTCCTCAACATCTGGATTCTGAGATGCCATTAATTTGGCATACAACAACGATTTTAGCTCATCCACCGATTGATCTGGTATAGACGGTTCAGGAACATGCGGTGGTGATGGCACATATGGTGGCTCTTCTTCTACAACCTCCTTCGCCTTCAAAATTCTTTTGAGACTAGCCATTTGAGCATTCACATTGTCTTGAACAGCCTTTAGGGCGTCGTCCATCTATTCCCTTGACACGAAGTAGGGTAAAGTAACTCCTGGTTCACTTAGAATACCAGTTGTAACAACAGTTGAATAAACTGTTGTGCCTACGTTCAATGTTGGCGTAATGTTAGCATTGGTAGGACTTCCGGCCTGTCTTTGTGGAATGTCAAAAGACATCACTCTAATCGTTTCAACTAGTTCACTAAGAACTGCACTTGGAGCAACAGATGCTCCTGACTCATGTGTACCTAAGTGTATCGGCTCTAGACTCGAGGTGCACAGAATCCAAGTCGTAGGCTGAGGCAACGACCTACTTGTTTCAATAACTACATTCTCCAATTGAGAAGTAGTTAGCATATGAGCTATATCCCCATGTGAAATTGAAACAATCGGTTGTTGAAAACCAATTGAGTGGATAAGAGGGGGTGTGCAAATGCATAGCTGGGCTAGCTATGTCTTGTTCAATACTAACATTCAACGGATAAATGTCAGTAGCAGATGTGGTTACCCGACTAAGTGTATCAGTTTGGACAGGAGCTTGATCTTCTTTTTCTGCTCCACTCTCACCCTCTCCATATTCTTTTCCTTCCCTTTCTCTCATCCTCTCTTCATTTTCAACATTAACTCCCTCATCTCCTTCATCATCAGGTATGTCTTGAAGTATGCGATCGTAATCATCACATTCCTCCACGTTGAAAGATAATGAACGCAACCTTGGACAAGGTTGCTGAGCTGAATACTCAGGAAAAATATCGTCAATGTCATCAACAATGGTGCCAACTGCAATATTTTGAGCAGGAATGGATTGATCACGATCTTCTGCTCCATCATTATCATCATCATCATCATCTTAACTATTACCAGAATCTGCCCCATAATCAGATTCAGTAGCTTTCGAACTTGGAGTTGAGGAAGTACTGACAATTGGAGTGCTTTGCTGATTAGACGCTCCCCCCGCCTGTTCATCCCTCTCAGATTCTTTTTCTCTCAGCTCAGTTCCCTATTCAGGTAACCCTGTTCCTAAACACTCTCTTCTAATTCTAACTGCTCTCTCACAGTTGAGGCATGGGGTGATCCGTGGGCAAGTTCATCCGGTTCTGATTGAACTATTGGATCTATCACTCTCCTATACTCTATTACGCACTGAGCAGTCTGATCAGCTAGGGCAATCAGTTCTTGTGGTACTGGCATTATTGAATCTAGGTCTTCCACTTAAGTATGCTATCTGATTCTGGTCATGGTGAATGTTGGCCCTTTTTCAGAACTGGATCTGGCCGGAATATCCTCATTAGCATTCATCATGGCCTTAATGAATAATTGTAGAAATCTCTGAAATGGCACAAATTTCTGAGCTTTTGACGGGAATCTTTTCGCATTGACTAGCTCTACCAACTCATTCCATATGACTAAGGCGAAGTCATAATTTATTGAAAAGACGACACGATGAAAGAATTTAAGAAATGAGCTACTGCATGTATATATGCCCGCTGTCTTTGACGTCAGGCATCTATTCAAAATAGAGAACAGTAAGTGCCAGATTGAAGGCAGGAAACGTCTTTTTAACTGAGTTGGGTTGTTCAGAACTGCCGAGTATCCTAGACGCTTGATATCTAGACACAGTTGTTCGTCTAATCTAAAATCTTCAAAACAAGTAGAGCCTAGTCCGGGCAGACGAAGTATTCTTCTAAGACGCTTCAATGTCTGACGACTGACAAATTCGTCAACTTCGCTTTGAAAGTAAATAGCGTCCCCGTCTTTTTCTAAAGTCAATGTGCTCCAAAATTGTTGTAAATACACCATCGGAACTGGTGTATTTGCAGATAAAGAATATGAAATAGCATGGCCTTTTAGGATTTCTATAATGATCGGGTATTCAGCTGGCATAGCAAAGGAAAAGACGTGGTTATTTGGTTTAATGTCAAGGTATTTTATTTGTGGGAAAACGGTTTTAGATGGAATAGGCTGATTGGGCGGGTGAATAGGAATGTTATAAGGTCTAACTGAAGGAACATGTGATTCCTCGTCAGATTGATGTCAGTGTTCCGCCATTAACCTGTAAAAAAATCTTAAAATATTAGAAACCATTTTATTCAATCAAAATATTATACACACAACAAAAAAAAATTAAACTCTAAAAAAAATTAAAACAATTAACAAAAATAGACAACAACAAAAAAAAAAAAAAAAAAAAAAAAAAAAAAAAACACATACACAAACAAACACAAACACAACACTTAGAAAAAAATTGAAAAACAAGTTGACCGGATTAGAAGTCCGGACAACATATGAACATTCTAACACTTAAAAGAAAAACATAGTTGTGACCGGATTAGAAGTCCGGACAACATACGAATATACACACAAAATACTAAGTCTAAGAAATGAAAAAGACTTAAATCGGACAATCATCAACCGGATTAAGGTTGATCGGATTGAAATCCGATTACCTTGTCCGGTGAAATATCCGTTCAACACACAATTCTCACAGTAAAAAAAAATTCAAAAACACACTAAAACAAAAATTCAAAATCCACGTAAAACAATCAAAATACACTCAAAATAATCAAAATACACTAAAAAACGATCAAAAATACACACAAAATACACAATCGAACAAWGATAAAACCGTTTTTATTTGAGWTTATTYTCTTATTATTCAATTTTAGATTCGATTATGAAGTTAAAGAGAATATTAAGTCCAACAGTCCATAAGTTCAATGTTAATCCAATACAATCAACGTATATGAATAAGGAATCAAATGATATAAACCTTGATTTAAGAAAGATGGAACTGTAGAAGAGATTGACAGGGTAGAATCTTGAATGAAGAACCAGAGTTGAGCGGAGACGACGATGAATAGTTAAATGGGATAAAAAGTAAAAAGTAAAAATGGGTCGACTTTTATAGTCAAAGTCAAAAACCGTTCAGATTCTAAATCGCTGAAGGCTTATCCGGATTAGAATAAATCGGTCAAGAGGTGTCCGATTTATGAGATGAAAAATATCTAAGTGTTAATTCGGACAATAAATCACTCAAGGCATGTACGATTTAGAAGAATACCGGTTAAGACTTGTCCGGTTTAAGAATAAATCGCTCATTGAAGAAAGATAAATCGCTCAAGATAGGAATTAAACCGCTCAAATATTGAACGATTTAAAGACTTGGAAAAAAGATCTCAACAAACGATTTAAAGAATACGGACAAATGAACTCATCGATTTAATTAATCGTTCAATCCCTTGCAAAGTATATCTAATCTTATCCGGATAAGAGTTTATCATATACCCTTTTGTCTGGATGTCTAAATCGGACAGTAAATCGGTCAAGTGTTGTCCGGATTATCAATAAATCAGACTAGCATTGTCCGGATTAGACTTAAATCGGCCAAACACTTATATTTCAAAACTCAATTATCTTTCAAAAATTAGATAATACTTAAAATACATGTAAGAAAAATATAAATTGCTCTTTCAAAACAGATAAAATTCACTCCCCTCAAAATATGATCAGATAAAAGAAAACATACTCCCCCTCAAATATAGATTACCACAATCAGATAGAAAAAAAATAAAATACTGACTTGTATTAAAAAATACAGATATTTGACTAAATGAATATGAATTAAACCCAATTCAATAAATTGAACAGTTTTTAATAAAAATTCAAATTTTTTAAATTTAACATACCTAACTTAGATACAAGAAAGCTAAAGCGTTTTTTCTCATATTTCTTCTCGAACCTCTTCTCTCCATACTTCTTCTTCTCGCCAAACTTGTCTTTGTATTCATATTTTGAACCCGACGAGAATCTCTGATTGTTCGAGTGTGGCCTTTTTGAGAACTTCTTCTGGAATGCCTTGGTCAGCATTACCATTGCCTGTTTGATCTCTGACATTTCAGAATCTGAATCTGAGCTGTTATTGTCTTATGTTTCAGACTCACTTGACTGACTTATTTCCTTTACTTGCTTTCCAGATCTGCTTTTAGATTTCTTCTCCTTTCTCTCAGATACAAGAGCCAAAGGATCAGCAACTTCTTTCTCTTTCTTCTTTGAATTTCGGATTTCCAAAACATCTTGCTCATTTTGTTTCAGAGTTTCATAGATTTCATGAAAATCAATATTAGATAACTGTTTATTGAATCTGATATGATTGGCAAATGGTTTCCACTCTGACTGGAGATTGTTAAGAAACTTAACATTAATCTCTATTGTAGTTTTAGAAATTCCATTCTTTGTCAATTCATTTAGCAGTCTGGCAAGCCTATGGTAAACATCATCAAGACCTTCACCTTCTTTAGCCTTGAATTCTTCATAGGCTAAAATACAGTTAGTGATTTTCAGTTGAGTTCCCACTTTCGAACCCATCATTATATTTTCGAATTGAACCCACGTGCTCTGACCTTATGATTTATGACTATCAATACTGGTGTAAATATCATTAGTCAGTGCTTGCATCATATAAGATTTGCACAACACATCAGCATGAGCTCTCACCTTTTCTTCAGGTGAATAATGACGCTTTAGTTTAGGAACTCTCTATGCAGGTAAGCTTATTACTACATCAGCTTCTACCTCTATGAAGAATTCAGTAGGACCTTCCATTAAATATTTCATTATTAGATCTCTTTCTTTCATTCTCTCAATAAAATTCAGGAATCTGTCTCTCCACTGATT
>NW_020200884.1:98897-100499 GCF_001531365.2 Cynara cardunculus var. scolymus
CAAAACAGGTTTAAAACTTGTTTAAAATCAAAAATAGTGTGAATCAAAGTTGTTCGAAATGCAAAAACGAATCTAGCGACGTAAATCTTTACAAGTAACACTAAAAATTTGACCGATCTAAGATCAAAAACCCAATCTGGATGAAGAACTCTCAAGAACAGTGATGAACATCATGACCCAGATCGATGAATCTTCAAAATATCGTAAAAAAATTGGGCAAAATCAGTTCAATCCTCTAAACAAACTGCTGCAGTCTGCTCTGGTACCAATTGTGAAGTCCAGAAATCATACAAACATGATATGATCTTCAAGAATCAAGATGAACATAAAGGTAGAGAGAATATTATCAAAGATTGATTTGATTGAGAGAGAGAAATTTACAGCTCTAATATTGATTACAATTCTGCTAATGACTTCGTAATGACAATTACAAAGGAAAATACTATTTATACTAGGAAATAGTAAAATTACACTATTACAAAATAAAGCTATTCTAAGGAGAAACTTGAATACAACTTTAACGCTCTAACTTGAACCCAACATATATATATACATATATCCACATATATACATATTTTGATACACATAACCACATTATACAAATAATTTTCACATATCAACATGATCAAACGTATCAATTTATCATGCTATCACGTAATCATTTAATCAGATAATCACATATTAACTACCTTGGGTGATAACCAGGATCCGATTATCACAGGTCCTGCTCCCGTGCTGTGGTTGGGATGACTCCCCTCTAACTCTAGTGGAATTCTCAAAAGTCACCCGCCGAGGTAGTGGAACACTTTCCTTAGTCGTGACTCTAATCCTTGGACCATGAAAGGTTTGAGGTGGAATATCGGGCACTGGCTCCGATGGGGGCAATATGGATGCAAGTGGTGAAGTAGATGTCTCGATAGTTGTTGTGTGCTCATGCTCATAAGGGTCTACTTCTTCGTTGATGGATGAGCTCCTTCTGTATTGGCGAACCACATAACCGGATTCGTCTGCCGAGTATTCACTAGGAGCAGATGATGCCATAGTGATCTGCGGTATTAACAATCTTAATTACAAAATGTACCATTTATAAATGCTTAGTGTTATAACCAAAAGCTTCTAAGCAAGGTTAAGGATGGCACTCAAGCTAGAGCCTCTGGATGGCCAAAGTCTCTGGTTGCATTACCAGAGCCTCTAGTTGCATTACTAGACTTAGAGAATTTTTGGGTTCTACTTCATCCGTTCTCTGGTTCCACATACATACTTAGCAAACCAATGGATTTCTATTTCATCGGCCGCTGGTTCAACATCAACACTTAGAAAAATAAAGGATCTCTCGTCCATCGGTCCTCTGGTTCCACATACATACTTAGCAAATCAATGGAATTCTATTTCATCGGCCGCGGGTTCGACATCAACACTTACAAAAATAATGGATTTCTCATCCATCGGTCCTCTGGTTCCATATAACCAGCGGTTCTGGTTCAACATGAACACTTAACAATATAAGGATTTTCTATTCCATCGCCTCTGGTCCTTCTAACCAGCGCTTATGGTTCAACATGAACACCTAACAATATAAGGAATTTCTATTCCATCGCCTCT
>NW_020200884.1:101339-109207 GCF_001531365.2 Cynara cardunculus var. scolymus
AAATCATTTCTTGCAAACCTATACATAACTTTTGCACATAATAAATGTAAATCTACAACGATGTTTTAAAACTTGAGACGCTACTGAGCCTTTCCTGACCAATGTGCCCCATTATTTTACGAACGACCATAAGTAGCTCGTACACTCACTTAGGTCCCACAGTTTGTAGTAGTACTAATTCACCGGTGGTCCAAATTCCACATGATTAGACTAAATAAAACATAGGTAATGTGCACCCCTTTCTGGGTGGGACTGTCAACACAATAGCAGCTATCCACAATTACCACGGCCCGAGGACATGCCCGAGTTAACAAGTAGCGTTTACGGACGGGGACTTTATTTGGAAACATACTCTCAAGTACATCAATTTAACATTTATATCATAGTGCAAAACCGTCAATATTTCATGACATAAACAAAACGTGACTAAACAATTCTTTAGTCCAACAATTTTAAACAAATCTTGACTAAACAGTTTTTTAGTCCAATAGTTTATTAAATAACAATATAGTTTGCATAACTTCATGCTTTCTCCCAGTTTAAATAAACAAAAAACATTAAAAGTGGGGTCGTGAATACTCACAAGTTTGCTGATGAATATCCAAGAACTTTACGACGTTTGAAGCGCTAAACGTCCGCCCTAACCTTCCTAAACAGTCCAACATCCAGAAATTAGATCACTTGTGGGTTCTCGATAAAGATAAAGTTAAGTATGTCTTAAGTAATGCCATTGAGTTTATATAATTTGAAGTTGATACTTATGCCATTTGCTCTTTGAAATAGACCAGAAATATATATTTTAAAAAGCAAAGTCCTTTGCACGAAAAGCTGCCATTTGGACAGAATGTAAATTCTGTTTCTGGAATTTTTAGTCTCACAAATTACTGTCATTTTGTGTCCAAATTTTTATATAAACAATAATAATGACTTGAACAGATTTTTCCCAAATATCAAGAATTTTGGATGGGTTTAAGGCACTCATTAATACCTTACAACTTTGAGTGACACAGTCCCCAAGACAGATTGCACACTCTTCGAGTGGCAGCCATTTGGGGGGTCTAGACTCATCATTTTTCAGCGATTTTAACTTTATTTTAAAGCTAACATATAAGGATAACTTCCAAAAAAAGAATCACCCATTTTTAATGTCACACCCTGATAAAGCGGAAACACGAGGTATGACAGGTAGAGTCTCATAGCAATAGAGTATAAATAACACCACCATACTTTTTAAAATTTAATTACATCATTATCCAAAGTTCACAATTCCAAACGACAAATTTGTAAATTAAACAAAAAGAAATTCGGAGGTGATGGATGAAACACGGTTTCTTTTAAATGCCACCATGTGACTTTCTTACCCCTGAAAAGCACGTCGAAACAAGTGTCAACTACAAGAGTTGGTGAGCTCACGGGTTTTCATATGCGTAAAACATTTCAATGCATAAACCAAATATTTGCAAACTTATGCGAATCCTTTGCACTTAATAAATGTAAATCTTTCACGATGTATAACTTGAGACGCTACTGAGCCTTACCTGACCAACTTGCCCTATTAATTTACAAACAACCAYAGGTAGCCCGTACACTACTTAGGTCCCACAGTTTGTAGAAGTACTAATTCAGCGGTGGTCCAAATTCCACAAGATTAGGCAAGAAAACATAGGTAATGTGCACCCCTTTCTGGGTGGGACTGTCAACACAATAGCGGCTATCCATAATACCACGGCCCGGGGATGTACCCGAGTTAACAAGTAACATTTACGGACGGGGACTTTTATTTGGAAAAGTATACTCCCAAGAACATCAATTTAGCACTTATTCAAAGTGCAATAGCAGTTGACAAAACAAAACATAGTAAACCCAATTAAGCAGTTCCTTAGTCTAGAGGTTGTAAACGTAACCTGACTAAGCAGTTCCTCAGTCCAGGGGTTGTAAACAAATAAACATGCATAGTCTGCTTAATCACATGCTTTTCCCCCAAAACAGTAAACAAGTATTTAAAAGTGGGACCGTGAAAACTCACATTTTTGCAAAGCTCCGGAAATCAAAAATACGATCCGGTCACCACACGAGCTTAACGTTTCCCTATCAAAGAGGAATATCCAAAACCGTCACTTATGGGTTTAAATCAACTTATGGGGATTAATAAGTCCTAAGTCCATAAGTGTCTACTTATGTCCAACTTGATTATGTATAGTCCAAATATACATAATGCACATATGCTCGTTAATATAGTAATTTAGACCGGAAGTAATGCTATAATCTAATAAAAGATCAAAATTTATAAAATCAAATAATTCCAAAATGTCATTTTTGGACAGAAACTAATGGTACATAAAATGATCAATTTATAGACTTCTAAAATGAGATAGTTTCCTATCTTTTTATATGAGATATAAAAATGTGTTGTGGTCATTGAGAACAAATTTCATGCATTTTGGACATGCAATAATGATTCAAATAATTTATGCAATACAATATRTCACAACTGRTAKGGCAGATTACACCATGTTAGTAAAATACTCATTTAAAGAGTTCTACTAAGTGTTCTACAGAAATTCAAGTTGGATTATAAACTTAACACTTAAATGAAACTTTTAAACTAAGAATCACTCATTTTGAATGAGTTGAGAGGATGATATGGCACCATAAAGTTATATGACACATCTGTCATTAGTTAACAGATTTCACACTTACCTTAATTAAATTGGTTAATGCCTCAAAACTTCATATTGTTTAGTGAAACTGGGTTCATATGAATCCTAACTCATAAAAGAATATTTCAGAAGAAGAATAATACTCTAAGAGCAAGTAAATAAAGAGATATTAGCATACAAAGTAGGAGTTACCTACTGATGGTTTCACAGTTTGCACACCTAAAGTGTTTTAGGTGTTTGGAGATCAAAACTCCATATTTTCATGTGATTCCACTTGCATGAAGAAGATAAGTCATATAGTTAACTCTCAAAGGAAGAATCATCATTTTTCATCGAGTTTTGAAAGAGCTATGGTCATTAGAACATACATATACAAATCTGTCAGTTTCGGACAGATTGCATGCTCATTATGTTTTGAGTAGTTAAAACCTCAAATCACCATATTTTTGAATGAAATCAGTGGCATTTGAAAGGTAACTCATCAATGTAACTTCCAAAATAAAAATCAATGATTTTGAATGACTATCTTGAGAGTTATGGTTGTTTAATGTAGGGTTTACCTACTGAAAAACTCCCAGACGCACATATATCTTGTTTTGAGTATTTGGGGAGTCAAAACTCAATGTTTTTGAGTGAGACCAATTGGATTACAACCCGAACTCAATAAATAAACTTTTAGAAGAAAATTCATGACATTTGAACATATTATTTTCAAGATATGGACGATTTATGCACATGCACATAATCTGTCAGCACTTAAAAATGCCATTTTTAAGAATCAAACTCACATACAACAWGATTTTACCTATTTTCTTGAGTTCTAATGTTTGGGTCATAGATCACCACCATCATATGAACATTTTTACATGTTTTTGGTGTGTAATATCTCCTTAAAACTCAGAATTTTCGGAGGTTAGAAGAAACTAGTTTAAAATGCATGAAAAGTGGGTTTTTCTCCCAAAATTTGAAAGAAAAAGATGGAGATGAAGTTGTTCCCTTGATTGTTGATAAGAAGGATGCAATATCTTCGAAATCCTTGCTATTTTGATGAAGAAAAGATGAAGATTTTGGCTGGAATGAAGGATGATGAAGGTGGTTCTAGGTGACTCTTGAGTTTAGATAGAGAGAGGGAAAGGGAGTTTCAAATTTTGAAATGAGATAATGAGTTGTAAGTGGAGAAAGTATGGTATTTATATGTGGGTATTAGGAGGGGGCCGGCAAGGGAGCCCAAGCCCACAATAATAATAAATATTTTTATAAACATTAAGCCCAAATTTGTTAAAAGGTCATTTTTCTCAATTTTGACATTTTTCTTAAAATTAAAAACTCATGTTAGTTAATTCCATTTGAATAAAAAGTTTTATATTTAAAACACTAAAACTTTATGTTTTATATAAATTGGGTATAAATTGGAGCATTTGGCACTATATAGGACGTTTTTGATAGTTACGGGTCGGAACCGGACTTTCTAAGCAACTACCGGAAACTATAGAAATTTTTCGGCCAATCTAATCTAACTAACTCCTAATCTTATAAATTATCTTCAATAACACTAATATAAACTTAATAAGAGCTAACCTGGAAACTCAAATTTGACAGTTTTCACAGTCTCCCCCTGTTAAAGAAATTTCGTCCGGAAATTTAATGACTGCTACTGTTAATGGATTTCTCTGCAAACAAATGCGAATATTTGCCTTTCATGAAATCTTCTCGTTCCCAGGTGTACTCTGGGCCATGTTTCACATTCCAGTGGACCTTAATAATAGGGATTTTACTGCGCCTCAACCGTTTAACTTCTCTGTCCAATATCTCGATTGGTTCTTCGACGAAGTGTAACCGATCGTTAATCTGAATGTCGTCCAGGGGTAACACTATTGTTTCATCCGTTAGGCATTTCTTCAGATTTGACACATGGAACGTGTCGTGGATGGCGCTTAGATTTTGTGGTAACTTCAACTTGTATGCCACTGGTCCGATCCTTTCAAGTATTTCAAATGGACCAATGTATCTGGGACCCAGCTTGCCTTTCTTCTTGAATCGTACTAGTCCCTTCCATGGCGATACCTTTAAGAGTACTTTATTCCCCACTTGGAATTCCAACGGCTTTCTTCGATTATCCGCATATGATAGGATCGATTAACTCAGTTTTGGATATTAATCAAATACTCTGGATGATCTTTAAACATTAACAGTGCAGCGGAAACAATCAATGAAGAACACAGTTGATGAATGATGAACAATGAGAGAGTAGCTTCAAATGATTTTCAATTGATTGAAAATGTTAACAATACAATATGGACGCGCACTGAATTACAAAGGCCTAAGCTGCTATTTATACTCGTTCCTAACGGCTTTTCTAACATGACCTAGACGTACAAATTCATCTAAGTCGTTCAAATAAAGCAAATTACAAACATAGTCACGTGATAAGCACGATCAGCTAACTAACCTAAGTAAAACAGTAAAGAAGTTCTTCACAGAAGATAAAACTGCAAACCCTCTGTGAGCACTTGATTCCAGAGGATCATCTTCCAGAACCTCTGCGATTGACAACAGAGGTTCTGTCATCTTAGACTTGTACGCTTTGTTTATAGAGGACCAGTTTCTAGAACCTCTGTGATAGACAACAGAGGTTCTGTCACTCTTCACTTGTGTGAWTTGAACATCTTCTGTTGTTGGTCCTCTGTGGTCTTCTGTGGTTGAACCTCTTCTGTCAACACTTGCAATAATACTTTTTCATACTTTTACATTAAATGAAATGAGAGTTAACAATCTCCCCCTAAGTATGAAAAAGTAAAATTGAAAATTTAAATGCAAGAAATGACTTAATTGAAAGAATTACAAGAGGAGATAAAAGATCATCCTCTGAAAAGAATTAGATAATGAAAAGAATTACAAAACTGTGATGCATAGGCCAAAAACTGGAACCAGTTGGTTTATCAAACGACAGATTCTGGAAAGTCGTCAACTGCGTATAGCATATCAGCCTTGATCGTTCTGTTGACGTTGAAGATCCATTCTCTGAAGTTGATTTGCATCTTGATCGCCTCCAAAATGCGAGACACTTCGCTCATCCTAAGATGTCCTCTTTCCACCTCTGCCGCTGCTCTTCTGAATATCCATTCTAGCGTCTTTGTAGAGTACTTATGTGATTCTGTTGGATCATAGAACCTTAGGATTTCATCCTTATCCAAATACACAAGCCCCAAAGTTGGGTTGTGAATAATGGAGTTTGGATGATACCTAAGTATCCAACCAGGCCTGCTGTATGGAGGGGAGATCTTTAGATCTCTTTGGACCAACCTTACCGCGAGCTCGAAGTCCTTCTGGCTATAAGTATTTGAAGAGAACGTCCTGGATTTGTTATGTTGGGGAAACATCTAGTACGACTTCGCGCAATCTTCTGCACTTAGGAGTGGTAGCCTCTGTCGGGCTCTCTTTTGCCACATCCTCTGTGACCACAGGCTCTGTGACTATAGGCTCTGTGACCACAGGCTCTGTTGGATGAGCCTTCTTGGTTTTCTTCTTTTTAGACTTCAGCAGAGGACCACTTGGGCCTTCTTCTTCTGTAGGCCTCTTCTTCCCCTTCTTCTTCACAGAAGAGTCRGCACCCTTCTGTGTCTTCTTATGCTTCTTAGGTGGGGGACTTGGGATTCTAGGGACTGCCTCACTCATMTTACCAGCCTCTGCAGGCTCCTCCGTACGTCCCTCAACCCTCATTTTGTCAATTCGCTCACCTAGTTGGATTCCTATTCGTGGTGGGGTCTCAGGGACCGGCTCTGGTCGCCTGAATCCACGTCTATAGGCCTTCCTATCTTCATGGCTAAGAAATCTGAGCATGGCTCTTGATAAAAGTCTAGCGCTTCTGTACCCTTGCTCATGCTCAGTAGGGTGAAATTCCTTGAACGGGTACAGCCTTGCGTTTGGCTCCACAGAGGGAAGCTTTGCTGCTAACAGATCGCCAAAGACAAGACCAAGGAACCGTTGTAGAATGAGGTTGGGTTGGTTCATGTCTTCCTTGGCCTTTTTCTGTGCTTTGACCTTGGACTTTTCTCCCCTTTGACTCGTGCATTTCTTCTTGATGAGTCCAACCATGTCCTCGAAAATTAATTGTGCATAGTCGAGTGGCAGGTTGAAGTAGTTCCCGTGGACGATTGACATCATGGCATGCGAGGTCTGGTCGTGGCTTCCCACCTTCCCTGTCAAGCAGCAGTTGACTATGGAAAACAGAGTGTTCCAGACTGGGGGTAAACCTTTGCGCTTAAATTGAGTCCTTTTGACRATTGGAGTYGCATAGGAGTGGAATTCTAGGAATTGAATCAATTCCTCGYYYGKTGGGGGTGCRGCATAAGCATTTAATTTAAGGGCTTCCAGTGTGGGTAAACGCAGGGCAGTTCTCAAATTGTCCACATTAAGTTCCAAAGGTACCAACGATTTATTGATGGGGTGTGAGGCRTATCCAAYGATGGTCAGTCCAGAATTGTCCAAAGTTGTTATGTAAGAACTCAAGAGAAATTGGGTTAWRTAGGATTCAGGGGTAGGTTTAGTAGCAGATAGGGCAAAGAACAGGGGATGGTTTCTTAGTATTTCAAGTAAAGGAAAAGTAAATTCAGGAAAACCTGCTGTTGAAGGAACAAAGTAGTAGTTATTGGGCTTTTTGACGAGTACGACCTTCTCATAACGGTTTTGGACGAAGGACAGTGCATGGGATGTCAACGCTTGAGCTTGGGTAACTTCGTTGTCGCTCGAAACATTGACGGACTGTGCAGATGCGGAGGAGTAAGACATTTTGCAGATTATTGCTTTAGAAACTGCAAGTTGCAGGTTCGCCGGAGTATTTGGGAGTGGTAAAGGTTTTTGATTTGGGGGAAAGGGGTATTTATAGGGAGGGATTTAAATGAACCGTTTTGATGACGAAAGGTCGTGATGAGTGGTTTTGGGTTGAAACGGCTCAAAAAGTATGACACGCCGTATTGGGAAGACGCACGATTGATGACCTGCGCTCCCTTTTCTGACACGCGCATGCAGGTTCTAACCCTTATCCACAGAACCATGTGCACCATATCAATAGACAAGAACTTATTAAGAGAGTTATGTTAGAGGCCTAAGGGTAACAGAGCCTCTGTGATATGTGTCAGGTCTTCTTATAATGTTTCACCTTTTTATTACCTAAACGGTTTTGAAAATCCACAGAGAGATGAGTACTTG
>NW_020200885.1:0-34783 GCF_001531365.2 Cynara cardunculus var. scolymus
AAATATTAAATAGTTAATTTGATACTAATATCAATTTATTTATTTTTTTCAAATTTTTATGATATTTTTAAATTTATATTTCATTCAAAAATAAAAACATTACCACTTCCTCAAAAACACAAAATCATATTATATCGATAGAGACAAATAGTAAAAACTAAACATTAAAATGAAGATTTATCTCGCTACATTGCGCGAGTACCCTTATAGTATTGTTGGTCCTGAAAGAGATGACAATAAACAAAAAGAAATTGTAGAAAGGGGGTTGAATACACTTACACAGACTTTTTAAATTTTTATTGATGTAAATCAAGAATTAACACACAAAGATACAAAAGATTGTTGCAGAAGATAGGAAAGAATAACATAACCTAAACAATCTTACAAGGAGAATAAGTTACAAGAAAAACACAATGAGTACTTGAAAGGAAATGAAGAACACTAAGTTTTTCTTCACACACAGGAGGGCAAGGGGGTAGAAGAGAATAGTCGATTGCCTTGAGAATGCACTAAGTAATCTTTCAAAAAGCTAGTGGTGTGCATAGGAGATGCACACTGCCTTTTATACTACCTTTAGCATTTAATGTATGGGGACACTTGTCACTTGAGGATAAGAAGACAGGGGTTGACTTGACCATTGTTGATATCTCATTTTCATCGTACACAACGTGCATACAACACTGTTCATGTAGAGATAAACTTTTGCATCTTCTTTGGATGGATTAGTAGCTTCAAACAGGTACTCACAAACCTTTGGTCCATGAAGATCTTCAATCTTGGGTCCATGAAGATTTTCAATTTTCGGTCCATGAAGATATTTCTTTAATCGGCTTGTAGCTTCAAATATTTTCAATCTTCATTTCAGCTACTCTGGAGTCTTTGTGTGTATATTAGACAATTGATCCACAACATCGCATCGGTGATCTTCTGTCTTCACATCGGTTAGTTTTCGATTTTGCCAATAGCTTAAGTATGTACCAAGACACCAATATACAAAGAAACCAATAACTACTAAATGCTAAGGTAGAAGAACAGATCAGTGAGTCATCACCAAATCAATAGGTGACCCAACAAGTATATATATGTGTGTGTGTGTGTGTGTGTGTGTTTGGATACATTAATTAGTTTAGGTGGAGGGATGGTTGGTTTTAGTAGATACGAATTATATTAAGGGGTCATTTACCTAAACACTTACCTGGTAAACACTTATCGGTAAAATTTCAAAACTATCGCTTACTTACCGGGTAAGATTTTATTCACTAAAACACATCGTATGCAACAATTTATCCTGGTAAGTGCTAATCATGGTAAGAGTCTCTGTCCTCACTTAACGGGTAAGACTCTTGATTCTTGCTTTCACTCTTACCGGGTAAGATTTTTAGTTTTGTCATATTCATCCGGTAAAGTAAAGTGACTTAGTAAATGCTTACCCGGGTAAGTGTTTGGTAAACGACACCTAAATGTTAAATTGATTATATGTTTAGTTTATTTAGATAATGCAAATAAAATACATCTATGAGATTAATTAATTAAATCGAAGAAATATTAATTTGCTTTAGCATAATTAGGAAAGATTTTATCATTTTCAAAATCATTTAATCCCATTCCTTTTATATAATTAATTATCTTTGTAAACGACAACATCGTTATCCGATCGTTATTTTCTTTTTAGTATTCATAAATTTGAAGCACCCAAAAAATCCAATTGTTGAAATAGTGTAATTTGTAATAAGTGAATTTTGGTTTTGGTATATACATATAATTTTTAATTTAATTGATTAAATTGTTGATGATTGTATGATTGAGATTAATGTGAAACAAGCCGAAATTAGACTTAGCTATAATTCGAGCCCGGAGGTGCCGAGTGCACGCTCGAATAAGTTAAGTTGATCTCGTGAATGCGGGGGTCCAGAGGCAACGCCCCTAGCGGGATTTCAACATCGCCCTGGCGGGGTCCACAGCCCCGCTGACTGGTTAGTGGGGGGGGTAGGGGGGCCGCCCTTGCTCGGTACTGCCCCAGCCCGAAAATAAATCCGTATATAAAAAATGGATCCGGTGGTTGTTTTCCGGCCAAACACCCTAACAGTCGCATTTGTTGGGAAGAGGCACGACTTTCCACAAAAAATAACCGACTTAACCTCCGGTGACTATATAAGGTTTCATTCGATGATCTTCATGGGTACTATAACTCTCCCGGATTTTTGTAAACAAGCAAGGTATTCTTTGATTATGATCTTGGATTTTGTCAAAAATCCAGATTTGTTGTTCTTTGGATTATCCAAATCTGATTTCGTGACACCCCAGGCAATGGGGTCGAAATCACAGATTTTAGAAAGATGTTTTATGTACGATCCTTGAATTATCCAAGTAATTTGATATTCTTTTTCCAAAATCTAAAATGAAGTGAACAGTGTAAGAAGAACCATATTCGATTTACCCTTTTTACAGCATACCCATGTGACAGTTGATGCTGTCAAAAGCAAAGCAAAGACAAAAGACACCCAAAGATACAAGAAGAGATGGAGATAGAGCACATGATGAATACAAGGAAAATGATGCTTAACTTATGCAGTCAGCATTTACAAATCATGAAACAGTTATGCTATGCATGCCCACATGCATCATGCATCTCCCATCATCATAACATGATGGATGGGGTCATTAATGACTACATACACCCTACCTAACCAACCCAAACATATGATGCAAACCTCACTCAAATTAAAGTAATACAAGAGAATCAAACTATTTGTAGTTAGAGTTCAGATCATAAAGTTATTGATTTAGTTAATTAATGATCGGAGAATGGTGGATGGCGGCCGCATTGGAGGTGGCGGGGGCAAGTGATGAGGTGATCGTTGGTGAGTCCGGCAGCTTGCATGAACGAATGGATGACAGTAGGACTGACCTGCCGGAATCCCCTCCTCACCATGTCTTTGCTTATGGCTTCCGATTTAGAGCTTTTTACAGGCATCTTTTGATTCAGTTTGTATTGCGTTACAATCGGCTTGTGATTCAAAAATCCCCATATATACTTGTCAAACGACCCGAATGCTTTCTTGATCTGAACAACGATAACACCATCAACATATGAGAACCGTTTAAATGAGAACTATAAACATTTTAAGAATCTGGAAACTAACTATTCATCTTTATTCATAATGAATGTAAATGATAGTAGATATTCATAATGAAGATACGATATAAAAACGTCATGCCTGAAGGATACAATTAGAGTTGTCAACAACACCTCTGATAAGGCCAACTTCAATCCCATAACAACTACTAATTGATGTTATCTTCTTATCTGTAAACTTGGATACAATTTCTGCTTCAAATTCTGAGAATGCTTCCCTGCAATATAATTTTTTATTTAATTATTAATCATTGTAAAATAACCATAAAATTTTGAAATTTCATAAATGGAAATCCACCTAAATTTTTGTCTTCTTCTCAAGACTGAAGTCCAATCTGATCCAACTTGAGCACCTGTCAACACCAACAATTCAAACAGCAACCTGCATATATATCCACTACCACATTCAATGATAAATTCCACCATCTTCATACATACATACATGATATATATATATATACATACATGATATATATATATATATATAGAGAGAGAGAGAGAGAGCTCTTACTTATCATCATGAACAGGAACTCCCCATTCTTCATCATGGTATCCAACATATATAGGGTCTAAAAAGATCAGATATTTCATTTAATTAGTTAAATTATTTCAATGAAAATATTGATATGTAAATAGTTATACCTGAAGTAGGAGTGATGAAGCTGCATCTTTTCTCTTCTCTGAAACCAGTAGTGGCATTCATCAGAGAGTTGAAATCAAAGTAAGATGTGAGCTTGCTGCAGCTATCATACTTGGCAGACTTAGATCTACCATAGTGAGCAATCCTCATTTTCCTCTGAACCTGAATCGCTGCCACCTGTACCCTCCTTACAGCCGCTATACTCCCCGGAGCATCCACAATCGCCGCTGATGAGTACTTCACCAATGAGTTAGGATTAGTGCTGATGACGGCAGCAGAAATAAAATCGCTGGAACGGTGATCATGGCCACCGCCATTATTGCTAGTAACTCCTTTTAACTTTTTTACCGGAATAACAGATTTTTGGGCGGTGCATTTGATGGGTGTTGACGGAAAGAGCCTTTCAGAGCTGGAATTCGTACAGTACTCGGGCTGGTTAGCGTGAAGTGGTGGTGGTGGTGGTGGTGGAGGTGTGGAAGCTGATTTAGGGAGGGATGGACTCTTTTTATGCGAACATCTTGCAAGGACTCGGTTGGAGGTAGCTGGTTGGAGCACCGGCCGCCCATTGATGTCGGAAACCATGGTGGCTGCCGGAGTAGCTTTAGAGTTTACCTGAATTGGTTGTATCAATTTGGATTTTGAAGAACACATGACGGACCAAGTATCTTGGATGGAGAGAAGGAGAGTGTGTTATTTAAATGGTGTCTGTAAGCAACTAAGATGTATGTGAAAAGAAAGAAGGGTATTTATGTCTTTTATTACTACTCTATGAGAAGAAGTGAGGAGCGGGGGACAAAACCATAGAGCCATACATCGGTTTAGACTTGAATCATTTTTCTTTTATATATCTGTTATTGAGAGCGGAGAAAAGATCAAGCGAGAAGTTAAACATTTTACGAGAAGCCAATAAGTCTCAATATCGTATATGATTACACTTTTTTAGGAGTGTTTAATCATATATGATTATACTTTTATGTGTTGTCAATACAACATGTGTTTAATCAGTGACGGATCTAAAAACTTTTATTATTGGGGGCACCTTTTAAGGATGGTAAAAAAAGTCTGAAACCGAATAACTCTTTCGAACCAATACGATATTGGTTATTCGGTTTTTGGCTTTAAGGTCCACTTTTATTGAATTAAAATAACTTATTCATTAGTATTATAGCAAACAAAGCAAGAGAAATAAAATGAATTTTAAAGGGTTGACATGTTAGAAGTTAGAGGAATTAGAGTTTAACCGATCAAGTCATGACTCCTTCAGGTAAGAGTTCTAAAATGAGATGACAAGAATCAGAATTGGGTCTAACTTTTAATTGTTTTATGCCTATTAATAATTTTAGGTTAACAAAAATATAAATAAACTACTCTTGGGGTTTGTTGGGGGCCTGTGCCCCCTACCCCTTTGTTGTGGATCCGCCGGTGTGTTTAACTAATCATATATGATTAAGGTTGTGTATCATGTGTATAATCATATATGATACTAAAACTTCTCGTATTCTCACAAAATATTTGGCTTCTCATTTAAACTTGTGCCATTAAGAGTAATATAATAAAGTTATAAATATTATTAGACATTAGAAGAGTACTCGTGTAATGTAGCGAGACACATCTCGATTTTAATGTGCTATTTTATTATTTGTCTCTGTCGATGTTATAATATGATTTTATGTGTTTTTAAGAAAGCAATAATGATTTTATTTTTGAATAAAATATAAATTTAAAAATATCATAAAAATTTGAAAAAAAATATATCAATGTTAATATTAAATCAACTATTTAAAAGTTCTCAATTTATTATTTTTATTATAATTTAATATAAGTTTAATAAAGAAATAATTTATTTTTTGGTTTAATAATATAACATTTTATAAAGATAATAAATTAAATATTATGTTAGAACTCAATGATTATCCTAATTATATTTTAGATTTTTTTATATTTAAAATGAGATGTTTATCTTGTATTTGATTATGTTTATCTGCAGTTAGTTACACGAATTTAGATATGTAGCTTTAATAAGTTGTACTTACGCATAATATATTTGCAATCTTGAGTTTTAAGTAATATGCATTAATAAACAGTATTTTACCCATAAAAATAGTTTTTAAGAGTTTTTGTGAAATACTTTATAATATAGTATAGATATAATATAAGATAAGATGGAATAAATAAAATAAGATTGAATAAATAGTAACATAGAGGGATTCTATTTGGGTCTATCATACAAACCCTCTTGTGAGGCTAACTTATCTTGTTTTCTTTATCCATGGCCATATGAGAATGATACCCTTGAGGCCCTCACACCCAACATCACACTTTACTAATCTTTGTGCATGAAGTAACTAGGCTCGTTCTTGACATTTTATAGGCCTTGTACGAACGTAAAAACAGGGCCCACGGCAAAAACAAGGCAACGACTTTTGTCGTCGCAAAAAGTTCATTTATCATCAGAAAGAGTATATAACGACATACTATAACGTGTAGCAGAAATATGTCATCTCTAAAAAGTGCATCGTTAGAGTTCACTTTTTTTTGTAGTAACCCTCGGTAAGTACGAAAAAAAATTCAATAAATTTTTTTCATTAGTATAAAATTGAGTACAAGAAATGCTAATAATTTAGTGAGGAAAGAAATCTTAATAACAAGAAATATGTATTATTTTGATACAAAAAGAGAATTTGTGTGAATGAATTAATCATGAGGGTCAATGAGAGATCAATAATAATGAAGATTATCAAAGTTTTCTATACAAGTAGACAAATGAGTATCAATAAAAATATGAAAGAAAATTTAATCTATTGAGATCCAAAAAGAATAATATGTAAGCTCAATAAATAATTATTTGAGCACTTAAATAGAATCTTGTGGTGTGGTGGAATCACAATGAAATATACATAAGTCAAACAATTGATGAAAATATCTGATCACTATTTTCCTTCTTTTTTTTGTTCAACTAAAATAAGGTGTGAAGATTAAAAGTTTATGGAACATGACATATACAAGAGACATTACTAAATACATCTAGTAGAAAAAATTTATTGATTAATCACAAAAACCATGAAACACGTCATAAATTATAAGAACAATAGATTGATTGTCAAAAAATAGTAAAATATTTATGTAGAAGCAAAAATAGATAACAATAATCAATAAAAACAATTTAAACAAGATAACCATATAACAATAGTTAATAGAAGCAGAAATTGATAGAAATATCTAACAAAAATATATAGCATTAACAAGCACATGATCTTAAAGTTGAATTGTTGAAGCACAAAAACAATCAAGCATATAGAATTAGCAATAGCCAATATCATTGGACCTTATTGGAGATATAAAAAAAATTAGAGAGGCAATAAACAATATCATATAATGAATGACCAATTAATTTTTTAATTTTCTTCTCCACTGTAATTAGTTGATATATTTTTGTGCCCTTATTATCTACTAAATTCTCTTTGCCTCTTGTTATATGCTATAATTTTTTAGGATTTTTCTAATTTATTAAATTCTTTTATACTGTTATTGTATTTTAAGGAAAAATTTGGGCCCCTTGATATTTTTGGGCCCTGGGCTTGCGCCCGTGTCGCCCTCCCCCAGGGACGACCTCAAGGAACCCCACTAGAAGAAATATGTGAGCATGGCATGTAAGAGATGATCCCACTTTGCCTCATCGATGTCTACTAATCCAACATTTTCCAGAGGTTTTAATCTCATCAAAGATAAATACAAATACGTGTTTATAGGTCAGATTTATTATATATAAATATTTATCCTTTAAAGAAAAAAATGATAGTCCCACAACTAAAAAAAGTATTTCTAACTTTTGTCTCTCAAGCCAACCGCAAAAATGATGTTTCTCCTGATGCTTGTAGATAACACCAACGTCACATCTCAAACTGTTTTAGATTTTCCGTAAGGAACCTAATATACATGATATTTTAAGAAAGAGTGTTAGGCTTGCGCCTATAATGAGTTCAAGCAGTTAAATAAACTTGAAACAATAAACTAAACATATCAAAAGATGTAGACCAAGAGATATTTACCCGAAAATGGTACATTTGTATGCAAGGGAATAACCTCCCAAAAGTAGTCAAACCTGACAATTAAACACATAACATCTTCTGATGACAGGAGAGATTCGTTTTCATTGGATGTGGCGGGAACACAAGAGTATTGCCATGTATCAATGTTCACAGGGATTACACCTCAAGTTTCTATGACTTTAGTGCACACCCAAATACGGGGTCACCTCAATCCCTCATATACCTTTAGTGTCTACTACTAAGAGTTTCACCTCAAGATTAATGAATCTTAGAGGATGTTTGGTAAGAGGTATTAAACAGTAATTAATGGGAATGAAAATAAAAGAAACTATTTGGTTTTTTATAATGTAATGGGTCTATTCCTTCAGAAGCCCAAATTTTCATTCCAGGTTAAACTGAGGGGAATGAAAACTCATTCCCATTTTTATTCCCTTTCATTTGCATTTTCATACTCATTTTCATTCCTCTGCTTGAACCAAACGCCCCCTTAATGTCTGCTGATTAAGCTAGCTAAAACTCACCTCAAAGTTCTCATTAGGCCTTTAGTATCCACTTACCAGAAATCAAGATAGGAACCCATATATCCTATTTATTAACACAAAACCTAACAATCAATTTTTTTATTTATAAAATATAACTTTTTTATAGATTATTATATATATAACTTTAATATATTATAAAAATCTCAAAGTTTTCAAATAATTTTATTAATTTTGAGTTTTATATATTAATTTTAATTTGTTAATTTATATATTTTGTAATTTTAAAGTTAACACGATAATCTTGGTTAGCATTTGAACCAGCCCCTATATATATATATATATATATATATATATATATATATATATATATATATATATATATATATATATATATAAGGGAGCGTTCAAATAAAAACCATTCAATTTGTAAAAACCGTGAAAACCTCATTCAACCAATCATAATTTTTCATTTTGTTCATTTTTTTGTAATTATGAGAGGTTGATTAATCATTTTTATTGTGGAGAGTGTTAATCATAGATATTATCATCTTCATTATTTTAATTTTAGAGAAATACATGAAACAGTTTCATTAAAATTTTATTAAATATTATCTGAAACAATTTCATAACCATATATGAAACAAATTCATCAAAAAAGTATTATATGAAAAAATTTCACAAGATTAAACAATTTCATGAAAAATTTTCATAAGATTAAACAATGAAATCGACATATGAGAGTGATTTGTACGTACGATTTTTAGAAATGAGGATGATTTTCATTTGATCGCTCCTCTCATTCTCTCTCTATATATATATAAAGTTTGGTAGATTGTTTAAAATTAGAAAAGATATTTCACAATTATTAATTTACGATTTATAAATTAATTTCTTATATATAAAAGTATTTGAAAAATAGTCTAAAAATAATAATAGCGAGATTAACAATTACACTTATTTAAAAAAATACAAAAATCTATATAAAAATTTACAAGAAACAAAAAGAAAAAGAAAAATTAACAAATATATTTTATAATAATTAACTTTTATTTTTTTTTTATCAATTTTAATTTATATGTTCTATACATTTATTAAAATAAAATAAAATAGTTAAGAAACAAAAATTATAATAAAAAACGTAGACGAGTTTTTGTTCAACCACTGAGGTTCTCATTAAGAATCTGTGACTAGAAAAGAACCTATATCATACGGTGGAGGTTTTTATAAAAAAAACCCAACATGAACCTTAACAAGAACCTCTATTTTAGATGATCTTAGTGCATCCAAAATCATGAAACCTACAAAAATCTGACTTTTCATTTTTTTTCCTGTCAAATCATTGTCACGTCAACAAAATAAGAATTTCAATAAAACTCTACAATGGAAGTTCTTACAGAAATTGCATTTTCCATTTTATTTATAAAATGTGATTTTATTTATAGATTATTATATAACTTTAATATATCTCTCATCTCTCCTCTTTCATCTCTCCGGCGAATCTTATTCGGCGAACCTTATTCCGATAAACTTTATGTGAATACAAGATACACACTGTCTGTGATACCTACAAATGACATTCACTGTGATACTCAGATATACATACAAGATGCACGATGTGACATCCTTTGTAAAACAATGAAAATAAACGAAAACGCACACTATGATACATTTTTTATAAAACAAAGAAAATACATTGTGATACACGTGAAACATTGTGAACGTTACCACTATAATATACTTTGATTCACGAACGTCTTTTAAATACAATATATATTAGGTAATTGATATACTAGGTAACTAATTTTAATTAAATATTTCATTCTAAAAAATTTAATTAAATATTTTGATTAGTTATAAAAAATAGAATTACTATATTACCATTTTAGCTTATATAAGAAATAAACTTAAATATCTTAAAAGCGTGATTCACATTGGATCTCATGGTTACCACAAACTAATCAGTTCTTTCTTGAATTGACCCATATATATATATATAGGGTTGGGTTCACGTGAAACTAAGGGTTTTTCGTGAGACCCGTGAGACCAATTTATGTTCATTGATCAACTTTATAAGCTAATGATCTAATGATTTAAAGTTGCACGGTGGCAATTTTGTAATTATTGAGAAGTCTCGTGGCAATTTTTTGATTATGAATGTTGAGATTGTAGATCTAATCCAAGAGTTGAGAATTGGTCTTACGGGTCTCATGAAAAAGCCTTAGTCTCATATGATCCCAAGTCTATATATATATATATATAGAGAGAGAGAGAGAGAGAGAGAGAGGAGCGATCAAATGAAAACCACTCCAATTTGTAAAAACCGTAAAAACTACTCTCATCCGTCGTTAATCTTATGAAATTTTTTCATGAAATTGTTAATCTTGTGAAATTGTTTCATATAATACTTTTTTTTTGATGAAGTTGTTTCATATACTACTTGATGAAATTTTAATGACATTGTTTCATGTATTTCTCTAAAATTAAAATAATGAAGATGATAATATCCAAGATTAACATTCTCCACAATAAAAATGATTAATCAACCTCTCATAATTACAAAAAAAATGAACAAAATGAAAAATTATGAGTTGGTGGAATGAGGTTTTTACGGTTTTTACAAATTGAGTGTTTTTCATTTGATCGCTCCCCTATATATATATATATATATATATATATATATATATATATATATATATATATATATATATATATATATATATATATATATATATATATATATATATATGGGCACGTTCAAATGAAAACCGTGCATTTCTAAGAAACCGTGTAAACCAATTTCGACCATTAGGAAAAATCCATTTTTTTCTAATTAAAATTAATCAATAAGAGTATTTCAGTCATTTACAATATTTTTTTATTAAATATGAAAGTTATTAATAAATCTTAATTAAGGAAACGTAATAAAGGAAATTGTATAAATGATAACATTTAAATATTTAATTATATTATAATATTAAAAATTTGAATTTCATATATTGTAATCTTTAAAAATCAGCAAACGGTCTTGATGAAACAATTGAAGTGTATAATGAAATCATCAAATCGTAGATGAACAAAAAAAATCCAGAAATGAAACAGGTTTCATGAACGTTAAACTGGTTCATGTGAACCGAAACATTTTCATGGTGAACCCGTTGCATTGATTGTGTAGTTGATCCATTTAGTTGGTGAAGAGGAAAATCGGTGCATTTTGTATTTGATGCGTCATGAACTAAGTGCATGATGAAACGAGGAAATGATTTTAATCTGCTACAGAATCTTGAAGATTGTAACCTGCTCCAGAATCTTGAAGATTGTAAGGCTTAAAGGAATGAATCCATCAAATCAGTGGTGAAATAAGAAAATTATCGTACATGAAATAGGTTTCATGAAAGTGAAACTGGTTCAGGCGTTCTTGAGCATGACTAGTGAAACAGTTGCATAATGCATTTGGTTCGTCATGAAATAATTGAATGATGAAACGGGTACATGAAGAAACTGCTCCAGAATCTTGAAGATTGTAATATTCTTTAGAATCTTTAAGATTGCAAGGCTTAAAGGAATTAATGTATCAAACCAGGAACAAAAGAAAGAAAATAATTTTGCATGAAAAAAGATTTATGAAAATAAAGTAATCTTGGAAGAAAATAATTTTGCATGAAAAAGATTAATGAAAGATCGAGTAGGATGTTACCAAATATTAAATTTTGTTTACCATTTATGCCCTTACTGTTGAAATAAAATAAATTTTTAATATATATTTTTATTTAATTTCTTAAAATAAAGTAAACTAATTTTGGCCATTGATCAAGAAAATGGATGGATGAGATTAGTTTACACGGTTTACACAAATGGGGTCGGTTTTTATTTGAACGCTCATTTCTCTCTCTCTCTCTCTCTCTCTCTCTATATATATATATATATATATAATGTTTTATAAAAATAGAACAAATATTTTACAAACATTAATTTACCATTTATAAATTAACTTTAATTTATATATAGAAAAATAATCTAAATGTAATAATATAACAAAATGATTAAAAGATTGAATTATGATTTGGTCCATGTGTTTTGATGTTTTTTCTGAGTACGGTTTTTATTGTATGTTTATTATAAATTTGTTTCTTATGTTTTATTGTGGCTATAGTTTCTCTGATTAACGTCGCTAAAATAAATTTGTTAACACAGTTAAATCAAGGAGTATTAGTTTTTTTTGCCTATTTTTTTGTCTTTTTCTTAGAAAAAAAGTAGAAACATATTTTATACACACAAATATTTATATACACACACGATTATTATTTTATGATTTGATTTGTTTAAATTAAAAAAGTTAATTTTATAAAATACGATTTAATTTTATTGTTTTCGTCTTTTTGCCTAATTGAATATGAAACTTGGAAGCAGTTTATATAGAGATTTGTTGAATATTAAGTTACCAAAATGATAATATGTTATATTTATGAATCTTTCTTTGACTAAAATATAAATAGTTGATTTTGAGTTTTTAGATGAAGAACAATTTGAAAAATGGAAACCCTAGTTTTAGGATGATAAAATTAGAGTTCATTTATTCACGATTTTCAATGATTTTGGTGCCAAAATATTGACAATAAGCTTGTTTATCGCAATGGTGGAAAAGAGCAATAAAATCAAATCGTATTTAATATAATTAGTTTTTTTTAATTTAAATCTAAGTAAAATAAGATATGGTTTTATGATTGATTTGTTTAAATTAATTATTTAATTACACTAAAACAAAAACAAAAACTATATTTTTTGCACCATTCCAATAGAACGATAAATTTAAATTGTATTTAATATAATTAATTTTTTAATTTTACAAATCAAACCATAAAACGATGTATTATTTTATTTGTTTTGATATATTTATACATATATATATATATATATATATATGTATATAAAAATATTGTTTTTACTTCTTTCTAGTTAAAAAGACTAAAAAACCTTTGATTTAACTGAGTTAGCGGATTTATTTGAATGACGTTAGTCAGAGGGACCATGGTCAAGACAAATTGAATACCACAAATAACTAAATCCATAATAATCATACCATAAGGACCCTAGTTAGAAAAAAAAACATCAAAACGCAGGGACCAAATCCATAATTCACTCTAATTAAAAATTAACTTTATAAAAACAAAATACAAATTTGTACAAAAATTTACAATAAATGAAAAAATTAAAACAAAATTAGTAAAAATATATTTTAAAATAATTAACTGAAAAACTTTGTATCCGTTTTAACTTATATGTTTTATATACTTAAAAATAAAATAAAATGGTTAAGAAATAATAACAAACAATGATAAGAAAAGGAAGGTACACAAGAACTTGGTTTCTTGTTCAAGCATTTGGGTTCTTATTAGAACATGTGAATGGACAAGAACCTATGTCCCACAACAGACATTCTTACCAAAACCCTAATAAAAAAAACCTTAACAATAACCTCCGTTGTGAATACTCTTAAAGAAGGACATGAATGAGAACTTAATTGGGGAGAACATGTTGCATCTAAGCTGAAGTCTAGACTTGGGAAGAACATGTTGCATCTAACCAAATGTCAAGACTCATAATAAACCAAACGACACTCATCCAAAACAAAGTAAATCTGAAAATGACCACCAAAAATTCCCCAAACAAACGTCATTTCATGGATATTCAACAACAATCGAGAAACAACCTAAACTAGGTGCCATACGTGATACGATGCATTGGAAAAGTAAGAGTTTCAACATGTGGCCTAAAAAATATCATCCTTCAACTTTTAGCAATCTTTAATCCAATGATTGGGTTTCTTGTAATACTTTCACAACCCCACATCTATTGACTTCCATCTCGAATTGGGCTTCCTTAAATCGGAACGTCCACAAACCATCCCATTTAACCTTTCCTCCTACATAAGTAGTCACATACACATATGACATAGATTCACATGACTTGCCTATGTAACGTTGGTGCTCTCCTGAAAGCATAAAATATGTACCAAGATTTGTCATCTGATGTACGTGACTAGCAAATCGACTTTAAAAGTAGTGTACTAGTCTCTATGACGTGTTAAGTTAGTGTCACAAAAATTTAACACTGTGATCTCATTCTAGAATTCAAAGTTTATGAAGGTTAAAACACATCAATAGATGAAACCTTCTTTGCAGTTGATTACCATGTTGGAAAACTTTGGTTTTACATTGCTAACAAGAGTTATATATACATGATTACAAGAGATCTCTAATCATACAAGGAAAGTATACTAAGCAATCAAGAAGATACACCCAAATATTTACAGAATAATTTGAAGAATATTTACATATTTCATCAGGATGATCTTCCATAGACGTATTATAGATATATATATATAGATATCTGTAAGTATACAATAGTTGAATCCCAAAGGAACCAAAACAAGAAAAATCAGATATGTAGCTCATCTTCAATTTATGGATCAAAGCATGTAGAACGAGTCTAATGTTAGCCACACTCTTTCAATTATCACGACCAAATGCCTTCACAACATCCATAATTGGGGCTTCACAAATCGGGCATTCCCCACTGGTGCATTGCAACTCCAATGCACATTTGAAGCAAGCACACATGTGTCCACATCTAAGGATTTGTGGCGTATAGTATCAAGACTATGTATAAAAAGTGATAAACTTTATAGAAAATTGAAGATAAAATAAGTTACCTATAGAGAAGCGAATCAACTTGCATGTCATTACAAATACAACAATCATTTTTCCCCAAACTCGGTGGCTTTCCTTCTTTATTTTGAACTGTAGCCATAACTATAACAATATGATCCACTGAAAAATAGGTTCTAATGTAAACACATTTGAAAGATGGCTCACCTGAACGAGTTGTTGCAGCAACCTCAAGATTCTGCTTAAAGGAATGTTGCATTTTGATCTGCATGGTAACACAACTATTTATTGATTTACGTAACTCCGTAATCTCTTGATGAAGTCGCTCCATATGTCCTCTCAAGTCATATATGAGCTCCAACTCCTGTCATAAGATAACCAAAATCTTTAGTAATCGTTCATTTCATCAATCCATTTGTGTAGGTTTCATATGAAACCAGATAAAAAGAATAGAACTTACAATGGAAGGA
This sequence comes from Cynara cardunculus var. scolymus, assembly GCF_001531365.2. Classification (NCBI taxonomy): domain Eukaryota; kingdom Viridiplantae; phylum Streptophyta; class Magnoliopsida; order Asterales; family Asteraceae; genus Cynara; species Cynara cardunculus. The sequence goes on from NW_020200885.1 coordinate 15,443, forward strand.
TGACGAGGGGTGACAGAAGAGGATTGTGGAGTACCATTGTTATGTGAACGATTAGATGAAATAGATTGTTCTAAAGATGGAGATGTTGTTGGATCAGAGCTAGAATTGATATCAATATTAGGTCTCCATGATCGTTCTAAGTATGGTGGTACAAATCCACTATATTCACAACACTGTCTCTCCATTCTTCCATCTTCATCTACCATCGAGCAATTTTGTTCTCGTTCATATTCTTTTCCCTCAATGGCCATGACTTCCTTCCTCAACTCAGATTTCTCTCTTACTACTACTTGTTTTCCTACCTGGACATTCGATTGTTGGATGCGACTCATCATTAGTTGATCTATTTTTTCACGTAGACTACTTGCAAGGAAACTTGAGACATTTTTCCTACATAAACAAAAGAAAATTAAAAGAATGATTCAAAACTGAAGGATAATTAACTTACCTTTCAAGAAGTTAGTGACAACGCTAATTAACTTACCTTTCAAGAAGTCTCCTTATGTCTATATGTCCAGAGAAAGGATCAAGCATCTCTTGGTACCTGGCTTGCCTCATATCTTCCCAATCACTTTTTGGGCGAGAAATGTCACTTATCCAATCATGGGTGGTATCAAACTGCATTTCACAAGATTCGTCTTCATCAAAGTCACTACGAGTTTGAGAATTTTCACTTATCGTCCAATTCTCATAGCTTTCTAACCCTTGCTTCATACTAGCGTCATTTTCTGAGTCACTAATCCCTTTTTCTTCCATGTGAGTATAAGATGTTTTAGCCGACATGAATTGACCTTCATCTTCTTGGAAAATATCTTTATCATCATCCTTGTAACGTATCATGTCTTCTTTACCCATGTTGGAGTTAGAATAAGTATCTACATCTTTTGCTTTATGCATCACATGATGATTTTTGCAAGAACTTGTCGATTTTGTAGTCATTGGCTCTAGTTTTTGTTGTGTTTCTTGTTTCTTGCTATGGATGTTGGTGTTGATGGTGGTGGTCTTGGTCTTGATTTTTGTCATGGCCTTAGACTTGATATCCACCTGTTTGGTTGGGTTGGAGGTGATATAAATTTCCTCATCTGGGGAGTTCTTCATCACATTTCTTTTATGTTTCTCTGAATCTGTTTCTCCTTTATCAACTCTTGAGTTAAATTTTTCCCTAAATTTCATGCAATTATATATTCATGTTGCATACTTGTTCATATGGTAATAGTGAGTGAACAAAGAAGGAACGTTACCTTAGATCCATGATATCTAAACGATTATTCGATTCCAGTGTTTTTGAGACGCACCGTTTATGTCCTTTGACTCCTGGTTTTGGTTCAGCTCCAAGACGTAGCATTCTAATACGTAGCATAGACTGTAAAGACATCAAAACTTACCTTTAAACAAAATTAAGAGATGTAAATTGAAGGAAACATTAAAGAAATGTATGTTATTTAGTACTTGGAGACGGCTTCGATGTGGAAACTTTGAAACAACTTTACGTTCTACCAACCACTTGAGCTCTTGAATCTTATCGTGCTCCGTTCGCATGAGGAAAACTTTGAAAGCATGTCGACCTCGTATCAAATGGCCTGAAACTTTAACACGACTGGTACGAATTGGAGGCAATGATTCATTTCCATCTCCACCAATCAACGAAGAAGCAGCCAGTTCCTCCTCTCTTGATAACTTCTTGATGATATCCACCACCCGTATTTTCTCTTTTTCTGCATCAACGTTATTTGAGTCCTTAGAATCTCGACTAGGAAGCGGACATGAAAGGCGCCTGGAACGATTTGTTTTATCAGATTCCCAATCAGTATCAGAATCTTTGCTCTTTTCGACTGTAACACCATCAGAAGCATTAGAGCCTCTTGGAGGACATTGAGAAGGATTGTTATTATTATTCTTTGCAAACCCGTCTCTTAAAGGAGGACTATTCGAAGACTTGTTGTTTTTATTCTCTTTACATGTTGATTCTGAATTGCTACGATTGCTAGGAGGAGAACTGTTATCATTTTTGTTTGAGTTCTTAGCTTCAGCCAAATCCCTCCATCTTTGAAGGAGCGAAGAAACCCCGCCAGAAGATGGAGATTCCACCGTAGATCTCTCTTTAGGAGAATTATGTCGCTTTGAAGAATCTGATGACTTTTCTAGAAGATCCGCATTTTGGATTTTTTGCTCACATGAGAAAACTACTTCACGGGCTAACGCCCAATGATCATTCTTTGGTTTCTTCTGTATCCCACTATTGTTATTGCTGCCATTGCCATTGCCATTCTTGTTGTTGTTATTGTTATTGTTCTTGTTTATGTTCTTTTTCTTGTTTGTGGTTTTGTTTTTGTTCTTGTCGTTGATGTTGTCATTATTGCGTTTGTTTTTGTTCTCAATGAAGGTGGATGGCAACCATGAATAGTCAAAATCATTATCTGATTCATGGTTGTTTTTCAAGTACTTGTTGTTGGCGTCATTTGATGTTGGAAGCCATGAATCATCAGCATCTTTGTTTTGTCCTTTCTGATGATTCGAAACATCGGATTCTGAGGCAACAGTGGGTAACCAAGAATCATCAGTGGTGGGTTTAGAATCTTGGACCGGAAGCCATGATGAATCATCATCTTCATTGATGCGTGAATGGGAATGAATATAGCCTTTTTTGATGTTTGATGAACGATTATGATCCCTGATATTAGAGTACCCAAATGGTGAAGAAGATGAAGCGACTTCAATCTGTAAAGACGCCATTAATACAATCCAAGAATTTGTCTTTTATCAATCTTTGAATCCCATTGCAATTGGAAACAAGAAACATAAACCTAGATTCATAAGGAAAGCAGAAGCAATGGCAGATAGATAAATTATGGAGAGAAATGGAAAGTTTGAAATTTGAGTGAATTCATGTATTTTAGGGGAAATAATCAAAGGAAACAAGTCGTTGTGAAATGTAGGGACATGGATCCATTACCCTTTTTATCCGTACGTTTCTTTCTATGTTCACAACCATTAATGTAAGAAATAGAGCAAGTTACAAATTCCATCTATGTAGTTTCATGTTGGTTATGAAAAAGGTCCCAACTCTCTAAAATTCATGACCAGGGTCCTCATGGTTTCATTTCCATTATGGATCACCAAAAATGTCCCTCTCGCATTGGTGTCCTTGGGGGGGGGGGGGTCCATGTGGGTTCAGTTGCATTGGGATAATCAACTTTTGCCCAAATGGATCAGGTCTATTTACCCATACTTTCCTTAAAAAAGAACTTTTAATTACAGGTATTATAGTTGTTTTTCTCATTCTTTAATATATTTTTATGTAATTTCACATAAATTTTGTGCAAATATATAAAACATTTACTAATATAAAAGACCACAATATTGTAAGCCATCTTTGGCCACACCCTTACTCCAATCAAGTTATCTTATCTCTTGTGAGAACCCTTCTCCTATAACCAACCAGAAAACACACAACAAACATACCAAATCAACCCTAATCACTAAGAAACTCAAAATTAAAATCAAAACCAAACTCCATAAGCTCACATTAAAAAAAACCCAAACCCAAAATTGATTTGCTTGTAGGTATTTATTTGCTCAAATCAAACCCAAACCGATTTCTGTAAAAAAAACCATTTCCTAACATTCAATAATCATCGTCATCTACATCCAAGTAGGCATGGAAATGGAGTGGAGATGGGGCGGAGACCTCAATCCTCATCCCCGTCCTCGATTACTTATTGCTATCTCCGTCCTCATCCCCGCCGGGGAATATAATCACATCCCCCATCTCCAACGGGGAACGGGGATCCCCAACGGGGAAACGAAGATTTTTTTTTTCCGTTTATGTAAGTTATTTTAAATTAAATATATGAGAAACCATACATGTTTAAATCTCAAACATTTTCAATAAACATAAAACCAAAATGAATTTATTTTAATACAAAAAAAAAACCACAACATCATATAAGAACTAATAACCTAAAACCAAAAAAAAAATCAATTTAATACAAAAAAACTTAAAATCACATGTACCAAAATATATTGAGTAATATAAAATCATATCGAATAATATACAAAACTTATCGAGTAATTGTATTTTGACTTGATATCCAAAATATTACATATTAACATCAAAAAAAAAAAATAACAATTTTAGATTATAAAACTAGCTACAAAAAAAGAAATTATGAATTACCGCTTTAGTTGTAATAATATATATATATATATATACATACATATATAATTTATTAATTAATATATATAACGGGTACGGTACGGGGCGGGGCGGGGAGTACCATACCCATCCCCGTCCCCGTCCCCGGTTTGAGAAAAACGAGGATCCCCGTCCCCATCCCCGATTTAGTGGGGAATCCCCGTCCCCGATCAGGACGGGTGGACTAGGTTCCCGGACGCGGTCCATTCTCATGCCTACATCCAAATATCCAAATATTATATTTTTTATTTGAATAAATCGAGGGGTTGATTTCAGTTTTTAGGAATTGATTTAGTTTTTAATATGTTAAAATGGTTTGATTTAGTTTTTAATATGTTAAAATGGTTTGATTTAGTTCTTTAGATTTTTTAGGGTTCGATTTTAGGTTTTGAGTTTGTATTTTGATTTACGGTTCTTGATTTTGAATTCTTGGTTTTGGAAAATGGTAGGTTTTTATGTTTGTATTTTGAGTTTATATCTTAAGTTTGAATTTTCTTCAATGTTTCTACTATTTGCCGGAATGACTTGATTTCGTTTATGTGGTGGCTGGTTGTGAATGGTAAGTGGTTCTGCTTTTGGTGGTGGGTGGTGATTGAAATATTGGTGGTTCATCGACATAGAGAAGGCTGAAAGGCCGAAGGCTAGATGGCCTAAAAGCAGGATGGTCAAGTCAATTCTGTAAAACGTGTGTATGTAATAGATATTTAGTATTTATTTTTAAACAAAAAAGACGGAAAAATGTAAAAATCTTTGCCTGTCATTTAATGGGATTTTTTAACGAACGTTAGAGGGAAAAGCCAAATTTGAGGACTTCTGTAAACCACGACAGCCATATTGTATTTTCAAAACCGTAGAGACAAAAAATCGTTATAACCAACATACCACATGAACCAAATTTATAGTTTACTCTAATACTTTTTTCTATTTGTTATGTTTGTTTATTATTTCTTTCTTTAGTTTTTCTATTTTGTATCATGTTCATAATATTTTTCTTACAATGACGAATACATTCTTTTTATGAAGTCAACGTAATATTCTACATAATGTTATAAAGGTGTAACATTGAGTGTTTATTACCGGTACCACACTGAAATAAGTCAATAAGTTAATCAATCCCAAACACCCTCTTAACTAATTTGTATATGATCAAATTTAAATTGCTCATCAGTCAAAGATCTCAATCAAACTACTCAGAATTTCTTTTATAAGTAAATCAATAAATGGTTATGGAAACTTGCAAATGCCTGTTCATTTTTAAAATAGCTTCCTCTTGGTCATATCATATGTTTATGCAAATAAGACACGAAAATAAGAAAACTATAAGACACAAAAATAAGAACAATGCACGCCTTGGCATGTTTAACACACAAATGCATAGAATGTTGGAAATGTTAGTGATGTTGGAGGTTTTCCACCATCCCACATTGGCTGGCAGGTAGAACAATTTTAGAGAGCTTTATAAGGCTTTCCTCTCAATTGGGTCTTGAACAAGTTGGTAGACTCATGGTGAGGGTTATGAGTGGAAAGTCCAACACAAATGTGCGCACGTGGCCAAGGCTGAGGCCAACGGCGCAAGCGCGGGATTCGCGAAAGTGGCATAAGAAAGGCTCACTTTGCACTTCGCATGCCACATCGGAGTCTCGCCCCGAGTATTTTTTTTGGTACCAATTATAGAGAGAGAGATAATTACTGTTTAATTATAAACTGTTAATTATTGGTTTAGGTGTTAAGCAAATTAAAATCAGTTTCAAACACGTTTTGTGAAGGATAATTATAGCTGGAGAATTATCCTCCAACTAACCCATCGAAATCCCGATTCTTGGGGATAAAAACGTGATCATGAGGTGGTTTAACCAATATAAATATTGGGTTAAACCATATCAAAACCACACCAAAAATCATCGGCTCCATTTTCTCTCACGAATTTCTGCTTCAAACGGTGTTCTTCTACCAACATTCTACATCGGTCTTGTTTTTTATTTCGTTATCAAAGATGTTGATAAACGAAATAAGTTACTGCATCAAATCCTGGGTTTTGCGAATAAAAGACTCACAACTTAATAGGGTGGTCATATAAAACTTTTAAAGATAGGTTTATAGCTGCAGTTCTTGATTCAATATCACTTCAAACATGTTGGTTTTAATTTTCATGTATTCCATTTACCTTTCTGTTCACTAAGTGTACAACTCTGCTTCTACTCCTTTCTTTCATTGAATCTATCGTGGATGATAGATTCAATCTATGTGGTAGTAACTGATTTGGGTATTCTATTCCGGATATTAAAGTGGTAATCTTGAATAATAAAGTTTCAAACTTTAATTTATCTTTTGAATATAAAGAGCTAAACTTTATCCTTTTATCTATCTAATCCTTATTAATTTTTCAACATAGAAAACATTTATCGGGTAAGATTTTCGAACCTTGTTATTCCTCTTATCAAGATTTTCGGTCCTTGTCATGTTCACCTAGCGGTAAGATGTAAATGGCCCCATGGTCATTTTAACCAACTCCTCAACAAGACAACCATGAATGAATTCCATAGATGCCTAAAGAAAATAATAAGCAAGTCCACGTTTATGTTACGATTCAAACACTAATCTTAGGCTTATGTTTATAACTTTATGGAGTTTTTGCAATCACGAAGGATAATACCAGAAACACAGCTTCTCGTAAGATACAACTTATTTTGCATGTCTTATCTAGCTTTTATTACTTGGCCCAAAACAACTGCGCACGCAACCGCAAGAAGGAAATCAAGCAAGTGAAACAGTAAACTAACCGTAAGACACAACATAGACCATAGACACAAATATGGGTTTGAGGATAACACATTTTGAACAATCGCTAAGAGTCTTCAAAAGAACTTCAACCTAACCATATTTTTCTAAGCCAACACGCAAAATTCTTCTTCTAGATCAAAAATCGAACAAATGAAGAAAACCCATTCCAGAATTAAAATATGGATCAAAATATGTTACTAACCCTAACAAAAATCAAACAAACGAATTAACAAAATCCATTACTCACTAACTCTGGTTTGTGAAACCGAACGGATGAACAACAAAGATGAAGAGCTGCAAATTGAAATCGAATAGAGATGAAAATTGGAATAGAACTCAAATACTTTTGTTCATCGAAAATGAAGATGAAGATGGACATTGAGAAGATCTTGTGATTCTTGATGCTTTTGGTTACCTTGTATAATGATCCAGGGTTGCTACAATGATCGAGAGATAAAGATTAGTAGGATCGTTGCCTTGAGCCGAGAAGAGAGAAGCTTGGGAAACGGATTAGATCTGAAAAGCACCTTGACAATGTAAAATACAACTATCTTCCATTTTTTTTATTAACCAGGATATCCAACCTGCTATGCGAGCCGACTAATCCCAGGGCGACCACCTGCTTTGCAGATAGCCTAGAGTCACAACATTTGAACCTCCATAGCCACAAGGAGATTTTTATCCCTCCTTAGATTTGAACCTGGGATCTTTCATTTAAATTTCAAATTCAAACAAAAAAGTATAAAAGAAGCGTGAATCGTCTCCTAATAATTACAAAGATACATTAATGTGTTGTACATCATGCATGTTAATATATAATCAAGAGATTTTAAGTTTTTATGCATAAATAAACAATACTTTGTGCAACAAAACTTGTTTTTAAGACTTTGATGTAAATGCTTTATAAGATAATATAAATATATATGAATTCTAAAATGTGTATGATGTACGAAATTTTGTGTTTCTATGTGTAATGACCATCCCTGTAAAAATGATATGCTTCATTATTATCATATTATAAAAATATGTTGAAGTCTAAATTCAATATTTTTCACTATTTAAAAAGGCTCGACACAACAATCGTCGTGATGCATCGTGACTTAAGGTTTGTATCTCACGTGACGTTAATCATGAAGTACATCATAGCGTAATGCACAGTTTTTGTAACACAATAATTAATTTTATTTATATGTTTAATATCTTATTTGTTAGTTTTTATATATAACTTAATTTAAATTGTTTATTATCATTGATTAATTGAGTAATACTGTAATAGTAAAAAAAAACATATGTTTATATATATATATATATATATAAATATAATTATATATGATAATAGAGATTTACCGTCATAAGTCATGCCTTGAAAAATATCATGACCTCGTTGTGGTTTCTAAAGCTCAAGGCTTGGCCTCGCCGTTACGCCAAACTTCAGGGTATTTAGAACTAGGGGTGAGCATAGGCGGGTACCCGCCCTATTTGACAGAAACCGGAATCGGAACCGGCAGTTCTTGAGATGGAACCAGAACCGAAACTGGTTAGAACTGTTCTTGAATTCTTGGAACCGGAACCGCCAGGAACCGATTCTGGTTCCGGGTACCCACTTCCTAAAATATTAAGTTTTTGTTATTTAGAAATAAAAATTAAAACATTGCCAAAACACTAAATAAATAAACAAGAATACAAATTATACGGAATAATGGTTACAAATATTGTTTAACGATTACAAACCATAATAGACTAATAGTAAATGTTGAAAGTTTAAYGATTACATACTATAATTGTAAATGTTCAAAGTTTAATGATTATGAGTCGATTAAGACGGTCCGTGAGAGGCCTCGGGACTAAGAGTATGAGTCGATGAGGCGAGACCTAAAATCTAATCTAGAGTTCTAAGTTTTTGACCTAATTTCAATTTAGTATTAAAAAATTAATTTTTTTTAATTGAAAAATACCGGGTACTCGCCGGTTCTAGTTCAGGGCACCCGCCGGTTCCAGGTACCTGGTCCTGGAACCGGTCTCGGTGGGTACCGGTTCCGAAAAATGGGGAACTGAAACTATTCTCAATCGGTTCTGCATTTTAGGAACCGAAACCACTCATATCCGTTCCGGTTCCGGAACCGGCAGTTCCAGTTCCGCAAGTGGGTACCCAGTTCCGCTGCTGATTAAAACCGTGATATTTTTATACATTAATGGACCGTTTTGCTAGTTTTAAAACTTGAAGGGGCTTCCTGTGAGTTGTGAAAAAACTAATGGGTACAAATACCACGAAGAGGTATACCAAAGAGAAAGAGGGGAGAGAGAGAGAGAGAGAGAGAGAAAGAGGGGAGAGAGACAACGATGCCGGCGTCAGCGACAATGATCGGAGCTTTACTGGGTTTGGGCACCCAGATGTATTCCAATGCCCTCCGGAAACTCCCTTATATGCGCCGTAAGCTGTTCATTTCTCTTTGTCCTATGATTAAAATGAATTCAATAAATCCTTCTAATTTGAATTTTCTGCAGATCCGTGGGAGCATGTTTTGGGGATGGGGTTAGGAGTGGTGTTCGCTAACCAGCTAGTGAAATGGGACGCCAAGCTTCAAGAAGACCTCGATAAAATGCTCGACAAAGCCAAAGCCGCTAATGAGCGCCGCTATTTCGGTATTAACCCTAACCCTAAATCGTCTATCTGATTTCCATCTCTATGTGTAACCATAAGATATCTGTGGATTTTTAATTTTACTTGTTTCGGTTCTGCATTCGAGCTTGAAAGGATGTTGGTCGTCATCCTTTTCACATGTGCCAAGAAATCCATGACCACCTACCTTTACACAGTTCTTCACTATTAAGTATTAACTATGCTGAATCTAACTCTAAGTTTCGGTTCATGAGGGGAATTTAACAAAAATAAATCACTTTAAGCTTCTAAAAGAGGATGAATGAATAAGGATGATTTAGAACTTGGAAGTTAATGGATTTGTGTAAGTTTAGAATGCAAAACAATAAATATATAGAATTACATGAGGATCATGCCCTACCCACAGAGTTGCCTTGTTACAAACGTTTTGATGTTTTTGAGGGTTCTGATGAGTAATTTTATGGCATTTCAATGAACATGCTACAAAAAGAGAGTAGTTTACTCTAAGTGCCAATTTACTTCCGCAAGATCCTATTAAAAATAAACGTGAAATAGAACAGATAAATGAAGGGAGCTCATATCTCAAGACAAGGTGAGAAACTTGTGGACCACGATCGATCTCATCAATATCTTGTAAAGACTGTTAATGCACAAATGGGTAATTTTGCTAAGGAATCTTGCCAAATAGGTATTATTCCCTTCTTTTGGGACAAAATAGAAATTGTTGCAATTTCTTTTGAGAGAGAGGGAGTATTACTTTTGGTTCTTGAAATCTTAGTCCAATTGATGTGTTCTTGTATGTGTTCTTTTCCTTCAGGTTCTCCTCTACTTTTCAATTACATAAACACCGATGAAGCAAATTGCATTTGTTTTGCTATTATGTTAACTCTTTATTTGTTCTTTATATTTGAAGTCAAACAATAAACTTCACTATTTACTATAGAATTATCTTTTTTGATCTTTAAAAATTAGAAAGCACTAGATTTATATTTGAGTAAATTTCAAAAACCATCCCCGGACATGAACGGCATTTTGCACGATTTCTATCCCTGAGGTTAACACCATTGATTTTTGTCCCATTAACTCACACCTGTGCTCGATTCTCAAGGATAGTAATGTAATTTGAATACTTATTCCAGTGAACAGTCTCTTGTTCTTCTTCAATCTTTTAAAAAATATGATGCATAATTGACAGAAAAGCTGCATTAACTTCTTCAGACCTTTGAATTTCAGAGACTCTTATCGGAATGTCCATAGATGACAGCCATTCATCTGAAAACCCTAAACAAAGCCAGAATCACACTCCCATCAACCCACTAAACTGCTTGCCAAAACCCCATCTGAACTTCCAATTGATCTACATGTCTAACCCTCAAACTCTAAAAATACATGGTAACAGCACTTAATTCATCTACCTTGCTTACCACTTCACCAACGACCACAGTTTAAATCTGAGCCGGTGATTTCAGTGGGGTGGTCACCGGGAACTGAGTTGTCAAGACTCAAGCGTGGTCAGGTTGTAGATTGAAATACTGCAATCTCCTATTTACTGTCACAATCTCCTATTTACTGTCACCGTCTCCATGATGTTACCAGAATCATGTTAGTGCTTCTGAAATTACTAATGGGTTGTTAGTTTGGAAACAATTGTTTATGTATAGTGGCTACAGTCCTTTCACCAATTCTCTTCTCTATCATGACAAATCAATTGATTTAATGCAGACATCACTCTTTCTTTTCCCCAATTTTCCCCCATCACTAGTGGTTACTTCTGATCCGAAGCACCCCTTGTCCATTAATAGAAAGATCCAATCGCCAAAATTAATAAAAGATCTTCATGGACCAAGATCCAAAGGGATCAATCTTGTTGGGAGGTACTGCCCAAGGGAAGGAAAAAGTGACTTCTGGATCAGGGATGATAAACAAAACATAAACAAGACAAAAGCATATATCAAAATGACTTTTAGCATCACCAATACTGAAACCACATTTGTTTCTGCATAGGCGAACTGTTGGAAGCAAATGGAAAAGGAATACTGAGTGGGATCTAAGAAACTAGCAGACTGATGACTAGATAGATATAAATAGGTGCAAATTCTGACATCACCACAGCCCATTTTGTTTTTTGCTCCTTGCTTGCAGAAACAAAGTTCCATTCCAACCGCTGAAGATAAAAGAATATTGACATGATAAAGACACATACATCACACAACAATCGCCAAATGCACCTTAAGTCAGAAGTTACGGTTCGCTGAATAAATGGAACCACTAAAGACATACATTATGGTGTGAATCCACCTGATTTTTTAACTTCATCCAGATGACAGCAGCTATGCTGTTAATTCCGGTGCTATAGCAGTTACCGGTCCTAGGGGAAATAGCGGTTCTGCTAATAATTGCGCTAATCACTGCAGTTTACCCCAATTTTGGTTTGCAATAGCGGTATGAATACCACGATTAGGAGTTGGGATTTCAGTTGACCTTTTAAAGGGTTTAGAGAAGTCGGTTAAGGGATTACGAGCTAGGGGACTGATTTGATTTGCAATATTGGTGTGTAAACTTGCTATTCCTCTCTCATCTCTTCTATTCCCGTCTACTAATCTGCATCTTCTCTTCACAACAACATTATCTCCCAAGATTGATTGCTCGTCATCTCTTCTCTTCACGTGTTCTTATGTTCATCTTCAAAATATATGTTATATTATGTATACATTCATACATTTATATATAATTGTAATTATTACATGAACCGCTATTTGTGGACCGCTGTACCACCTTTACTATCAAAAAGCGATAACCGCTATATCAAATCATGGTCCTGACCGCTATTTTCTATTTTAACCGCTGTAACAGCATAGGACAGCAGAGGAATACCCTCCTGGACTGAGACCTCTAGTTCAATTCATCAAAACCAGCAAATCAAACATCAAGAACTTCTTGCTTATTTATATAGAGAACATGGAAAATTAATACAAGTAGACAACACACAACATGGTGACTTGATTCATTAACATGTTGCTTTTAAAGTGGCAAAGATGGCTACTGAAATTGGAATGTTGCTGTTCAATTCTTGACAAAATAATGCTATAAAGTTACCAAGGTATTGCTTGAACAATCATCAAAACATTTACTCCATCTACAAGTAGATACTCATCTTTTGTAAGAAATAGAAACATTTGAGATCAACAGACATTGTTGTAGTTCAGCTCATAACAGTAACACTATGCAGATACATCGTTAGCTTTTAAGAATACAAATATTGCTCAAGGCAGTTGCTACAAAATAAACATCTTAGCTTGTAAGTTGATACTTAATGCTACAAGAAGCTAGTATTGACCAACACATAAAAACAAGGTTATCAGTACAAATCACCAGAGTTGCAGTGCTTAGAAACACAATAGCATTATTAATTCACAATCTATAATATGTTCATACTTAAAAATTAAAATGCATCCCTCAAAAAGGATTTTGTGTGTATACCTCGGATTTGCACATCAATGGAAAAGCAATAAAGATAATTAGTTTTTTTAATAAAAAATTGTGAAGCAAAATGGTTTATTTTTTCAGTATGGCATATAACATAACTCAAATCAGTCAAATGATTGTAAAAAAGAGTAGCAAAATGAAAGAACCCTAAACTACAAATTGAATAAATCAAAAGAGAAGAATAAGAGACTCAAGCCATAACAGAATACACAGATCTTATTTCACTCTTGGATACATACATGTATATACACACAAATAGCATATAGTGATAGTAGTAGCAGATGTGATGATGCCTTGAAATAACGAGCAGGGGGGAGGATGATAAACCGATTGCAAAGGAGGGACTTGAGAGAAGAAGATGATGAATTAAGCAGCGAGCACTGTGTTGGAAATAGAATAGGCTGAGTTCTATTTGGATTTAGGCGTTTTGAGATACTTAAGAGGAGATTTAAAGTTGTGACCATTTCTACCAGTTCATATATATTATGCTGCCCAAGCATTAATTAAAATTTCCCAATTTAATGCATTTGAGCAAAATTGCCCCTTCTAGTTATAAGAATGCTGGTGCATGGTAGCATTAAGTCTCTGTTTGTGAAGCGGAGATAGTGACAAGGTTAAGAGCGTAATTTATACCATAACGGTTGCATTGAAAAGAAAATACTTGCTGTTACCACATATATAATTTGTTTCTGTAATTGAATTTCACTCGAGTATTTTTGTTCCATGTGCTTTGCTCACCTAGTTAGAATTGCTTTTCTATTTGATTCATAATCAGCCTGGGCCCATACTGAATACTCTAATCTGGAATATCTAAGAAGTAGAACCCCAAGTAAAAAATTTAAATTTTCTTAATTTGGTCTTCAGTTATGGCAGTTTTATCCATTCCAAAGTAGGTGGTCTCCTGATGTCACCTTGACATTTTATTGATTCTTTAGCATGCACATAAAAAAAGAAGTACCCAATTAGTTGAAAATAAGTGAAATTTTGTGGAACTATTAGTATTAGAAGTGGTTTATTTATATTTATATATGTATATATATTCTGTTTAAAGCTTCTTATTTCCATTGTTTTTGCTCTCATATAGCCTTTTTAATGATTATGGTTACAAACATCTAATTGATCTGAAACTCTGAAATGCAGATGAAGATGATGAATAGTAGCACGATAGCGAATACTTGAGAGAATGCAGTTTCCATGCAAATTTTTGTGGTTCATGACATTCTTCTTTTCAACCGAATTGCGTGCTTTTGTGTTTGTAAGGCTCTTCGAGGCCTTGTGACTTGCTGCTTATTATGTGATTGAATGTTGCAGTTTAGTACATGCAATCCCATGTTGAATAAGAATAAATCTTTGTACCTTTACACACACTTTGGTATGGCCTCTACAAGTTGTCATCCAACTTTTAATGTGATACAAGTTTAATTCATGTCATGGTTACTGAACTTGGTGAATCCATTGTTGGAATCTTTGCCAAACATATTTTTGATACACAATTATAGTTGAAAAATGGTTTACATTAGTTGCTTAGAAGTAGTCAAACTTAGATACATCATCTATAATGGTCAAAATACGCAAGTCTTGCATGCATATACATTCGAATTTGCTTCTGATCTGAGCTATGCATATGGATCTCGACTCATCTTTTCAGAAGTCGATTCTCCGTCCCTCAATACATGTAGCAGAAGGTCGCATGCATGCCTCGAAGATGGCCTCTCGGCAGGAGCAGTTTTGGTGCATTGGAGCGCGATATCAAGAACTTGGAAAGCAGCAGTTTCTTCATGAGGTAAGAGCGGTTTCATTACCGGATCTATCAGTTCATCACGCCCTGCTCCTTGCATTTCAATATGAGACTCAACCCATCTCACCATGTCTACGTTTTCACCAAAACTCCCCTCTGTCGGCATTCTCCCACTCACCAACTCCATCAGCACGATCCCCATACTGTAAACATCACTCTTCTCGCTTGCCTTGAAAGAGTAAGCGTATTCTGTTTGCAACCAACTTGATCAGTTCCTAAGCCTACATTTAACATATAAAGTTCAAAGAGACTTTAGGGTCATACCTGGAGCTATGTAACCGTAAGACCCTGCAAACCACATATACGAATTGTTAGCCAAGGAGTCATGGTTCTCGGTTATGGCTTTTGCAAGTCCGAAATCTCCCAAATGTGCGTCCATGTTTACATCTAGGAGAACATTAGCCGACTTGATATCCCTGTGAATGATCTTTGGCACACAATCATGGTGCAAGTACTCCACACCCTGGGCTAACCCAACCGCAATCTTCAATCTTGCCTCCCAGTCAAGGGTCTTCTTTTTCTTGATGTTTTCTGGTTCCTGGTGCAACCAGTCGTAGACACTTCCGTTATCCATGTACTCGTATATCAACAGGTTCGATCCTGCTCCTTTGTTGCTGCAGTACCCTAGTAACTTCACTAAGCGTCTGTGCTTTATCCGCCCGATCGTGTTCACTTCTCGGGCAAAACTTTTATCAAGAAACACATCGTCTTTCCATGGTATCCGCTTGATGGCTACTATCTCACCAGTTATAAGTTCGGCTCTATAGATCGTTCCCGACCCTCCTGACCCGATTATGAACTCATCGCTTAGATTGTTTGTGGCCTCCATAATGTCTTCCCATCTGAAGTCACGTCTTGCGGAACCACGCTTGAAAAAGAGTGGTCTTCTTTGTGCTCGTGACGAATTTGTGGTCGAATAGTAACTGCTGGAGGTCCCGTCTCCGGCTTTTACAAATCCTGACCTCTTCCTTCTGAAAAATAGCAAGGCTGCAAGAAACATTAGTGCTATGGCAGCTATGGTACATACAGCCGAAATTGCAATCACAGATGCTTCGCTTAGCCTGCTTTGTTGTTGGTTTCTGGAGTTCGGACAACGATCGAGAGGAGGACCACAGAGACCGAGATTTCCAACAAATGCGTCGGCCGGTAAGTCTGAGTAGCCATCGTCTAATTTCCCTTGGAGATTGTTGTAAGAGAGATTAAGTTTTCCCAAACTACTCATCAGGCCAAGTTCTCGTGGAACAGTTCCGGTCAATGCGTTGTGAGAGAGGTCTAGCACCTCGAGTTTCGATAGCGTCCCTATGGATGTGGGAATGCCGCCCGTGAGGTTATTGTAGCTGAGATCTAAAATACTCTGTAGATTCTTGAGCTGTCCAATTTGAGCGGGGATTTCACTGCTAAATCGGTTGTTAGAGAGCCGGATCTCGTAGAGCTTGCTTAATCCGCCGATAGCTGCCGGGATTTGCCCTGAAAGTTGATTCTTGTTCAGCTTGAGGACATTGAGCGATGAAAGCTTGCTGATTTCTGTAGGAAGGGGTCCGTTAAGGGAATTAGCATCGAGCGAAAGAACTAAAAGTTTCGAGCAGTTGAACAAGTTCAATGGAATAGAGCCCGTAAACTTGTTGGATGAGAGCTTTAACTCTCCCAACAGAGGTAAGTTTCCGAGCCAGGATGGGATCGGACCCGAGAGGAGGTTATTATCGAGATCAATATGAGTCAGTTCTTTACACCTCGAAAGTTCCTGAGGCACAGAACCCACGAGCAAGTTGGTCGACAAATCCAATAGCGACAAGTCTCGTATATTTCCGTACGCCAATGGAATTCTCCCTGTAAATCGGTTCCTTCCAAGCCTTAGCCTCTGAAGAGATGGTGAATTCCCAAACTGCGATGGTATCTCGCCATCAAATTCATTGTTGGTGACATCAAACGATAGAAATGATCTCGAACTACACAAAGGAACGATACTACCATTCAATTTGTTGTTCGAGAGGTTCACCCTCGTCAAATTCGCCATCTTGCTTAGCTCTTTGGGGAGATTGCCTTGTAGAGAGTTGTTGTAAATCATGAGCTGTTCTAATGAGCTCAAGTACCCAAAAGTCGCCGGAATTCCACCGGTGAGACTGTTATCAGCAAGGTCTATGATGGTGAGCTGATGGCAATTACCAAAAGTGGCCGGAATATCTCCAGAGAGATCATTCTGTCTCAGATGAATGAAGTTCAACTGACTGAGCCTCCCTACAGTAACCGGTATTTCGCCATTGAAATGGTTCCCAAATAAATCAATCATTTGCAAGCTGGAGCAGTTTCCGATCTCCAACGGGATTCTTCCGGATAGCTGATTCTCATACAGATAAAGGATCTGGAGCTTCTGAAGCATTCCAATTTCTTTCGGTACTTCCCCGTCCAACTTGTTTTGAAACAACGTCAATGTCTCCAGATTACTGAGATTCGCGATTGCCGGAGAAATGGAACCGGTGAGTGTGTTGTTATTGAGCCAGAAGTCGGTCAAATCGACTAATTCGAAAAGCTCCACGGGTATCGATCCGTTGAGTGTATTGTTGGACAAATCGAGTATTTTCAACGACATGCAATCTCCCAATTCTTTGGGTATTTCACCAGAAAACATATTCTGGGAAAGCGCCAGATGCTCCAAAGTGTTGCTGCTGTTAGAACATATATTTCTAGGAATGGACCCAGAAAGGCTGTTGTTTGTCAGCACTAGATAACCCAGCTGACCCAAGTTCCCCAATTCTACAGGGACGTCCCCACTGAGCTTGTTTGCAGATAAATCGAGCATCCACAAACTTTTCAGTTGAGCCAGTGACTTGGGAATGGGTCCTTGGAGCCGATTCCCAAGAAAATTCAAGTATTCGAGCTGATTCAGCTCGCCAATCCGGCTAGGTATCTCTCCGGATAAAGTGTTGTTGGCCAGGTTCAACGTTTGGAGGCTCTTGAGATTGCATAATTCGTCTGGGATCGAACCATTTAGGTTGTTAATGGCAGCCGTGAACAATAACAGGCTCGTACAGTTGCCGAGCTCCGGAGGGATGGGTCCTTGCAATTGATTTTCTTTTATGAGCAGATTCTGGAGCTTGGTGAGCCTTCCTAGCTGTGGTGGTATTGGCCCAGAGAGATCACACGAGGCCAAACCAAGAACCACGAGATTATGGAGATCACCGAAGGAAGGTGGGATAGGTCCGGTGAGGCGGTTGTCACCGATTCGGAGGACTTGAAGGCTGGACAGAGAACCGAGCTCCGGCGGAATGTGACCGGAGAGTTGGTTGGAAAAGAGGAGGAGAGAAGACAAGGAGGTGAGAGTAGAGATATTAGGTGGGATGGGACCAGAGAGCTGATTCGTTGAAAGATCAAGGTGGAGCAGGTTCTGTAAAAGGGAAATGGAGGGTGAGATTGAGCCACTGAGAGATGAACCGGAGAGGTTGAGACCCACCACCTGAGAAAACTTTCCGGCGCAAGAAACACCATTCCAGCTACAGAAACTCGTGTTTTTCTCAGACCAATCTTTGACAACATTTTGTGGGTCTTGAGTGAAGGATCGTTTAACCTCCAATAGAAGCTTCAAAGTGGTAGCAGAATCCAAATCCTCAGACACAACACACCCAAACAACAGAGAAGAAAACAAAATCAGAGCAACAAATTGTAAAACCTGTTTCGCCATGAATCTGAGTTGCAGAAACAGAAGAAAGTATGATGTGGGTTATGGATGATGGTGGTTGTTCATGGAGGCAGCAGCTCTTAATGGGATGAAGAATATTAAAGAGGTGGTGGGTGGTCAGTGCATGGCTGCTGCTATGGTTTTACGTGCAGATTGAGAGGAGATAAGAGAGAGAGAGAGAGAGAGACCATTAATGGCCACCGCAGCGTGTGGCCATTCCCAGACACTTTAGAAGTTGAAATCGTTGGGTTTTGTGAAGAGAGAATTAATGCATTGCAACATATGTAAAGGGTTTGAAAAAAGTCAACCGTTTGCAGTAGTTGAAGAAGAAAGAAAGAAAGAAAGAAAGAAAGAAAGAAAGAAAGAGGAGTGAGTATTTTTAATTTTCAAACAGTTTTTCAAAGTCAAAATAGGGTCCACTCTTCATATACTGTGGTCCTCTAATCCTCAATTATTACATGATTAGGTTCATAATATATATATATATATATGAGACTTGGAATCATATAAGATCAAAGGTTTTTCGTGAGATTCGTAAGACCAATTCTCAACTTTTGGATTAGATTTACAATCTGAACATTGATAAATGTCATGAGACTTCTCAATAATCATAAAATTGTCATCATGCAATTTAGACCATTAGCTTAAAAAGTTGATCAATGAACATAAATTGGTCTTACGGGTCTCACGAAAAACCATTGGTCTCATGTGAACCCAACCCCTCCCTCTCTCTCTCTCTCTCTCTCTCTCTCTCTCTCTCTATATATATATATATATATATATATATA
>NW_020200885.1:38328-44290 GCF_001531365.2 Cynara cardunculus var. scolymus
TACATATACATATACATATACATATACATATACATATACATATACATATACATATACATATACATATACATATACATATACATATACATATACCAAGCGACACCTACCAACCATTGTGATGGTTTAGTCGAATAACCACCAAATTGGTTATGAAACTGTCACATGACACAATTATTTAATTACACATAATACAAACTAGTAATATATTAATTTAATAAAACTTTAAATGACATTTAAAACCAATATTCATGTTGTTCTGCTCCCACCAAGGTGGATACCCTTTGATTTCAAAACATTCGTCAATGGTGTGTCCGGTTTTGTAGCAATGTGAACATTTTCACCCATCCTTCTTATCATTTCGATGATCTCTACTGCCCCGTTCTTCACGTTTTCACGAGATATGGGAGGTCTGGAATGCGGCTGTCTCAGAGATCGGCCTCCTTGATGCGGCTATGAGGGCGTTGTTGCTTATCTTGAGCCACAAGGTGGTAGGCAAACCCAAGTGTTGGAATGGGTTTGGTACTTAAAATTTGGGTTTTGATCGTAGAATATTAATCATTTAATCCCATCAAAAAATCATACAACCGTTCCTTTCCACGTATATCGGCAATCGTTGTTGCCAAATCACATGTACACCTCCCACAAACGCATTTTGGGTTGGGCATAACAGACTGTATTTCGCCCCAAACACTACAGTGTAATACGCAAAGATCAACATACTTTCTTGACATCAATTTTACCCTTCCATATCAAAAGATCAACACAATTTTGATGTGGAAGGGTAAAATTGGAAGTTGAAATGATAACATTCAAATAACACGATCATGATTACTCCAATCATCAGGGAAGTGATAATCTCATCGATGGTGGTTATTCCAGTGTGATTATTGTTTGTCATCGATTATAGTGTATCACATATATATCACATCACATTTGATATCGCAATAGAGTAATCGAACATGGGTTGTATTCAAGTGTAACACATATTTATCACAACACAGTCAATATCACACTAGAGTAATCGAACAGGGGTTGTATTCGATACCCTATGACACAAATATCACAATGATATCATAATAGAGTAATTGAACAGGGTTGTATTTTCAATACTCTATCACACAAATATCACATGGGTTGTGTTCAATACTCTATCACACAAATATCACAACGATATCACAATAGTTTCTTTACTAAAACCATTGGAATCTTCCATTCTCGGTTGAAAAAGGAATTTGAAACTGATAATACCACAATATGATCGAATATGCATATACATTTGGATAATATATGTTTTGTATTTTTAAAATACATAACTATTAAATATTTTATAAGTTTGTAGTATGAAATTGGAACCAATAGAATCCTAAATATTCGTGTTGCACGTTGTATGAAATGAGAGTGCTCCTCACGTACTATCATGCACCAACCTTATTTGTATGTATATATATATATATATATATTCACACACACACTACACACATGCGTATCATTCATACAATTTATCATCGTTATACCATCAATTGCAACTTATTCACAATGAAGATTCCTACATTCATCATCACCATCTTCATAATCTCATTTATCGCATCGGTTTTCGCAGACGATTATTTGGCAAACGAATATTCGTCCACGGTTCTCAAGGTACCGAACATGGCAGACCTCTCGGCTGTTGACGATGATCTCTCCTACTCGTTGTACCACGAGAGTTGTCCCGATGTCGAAGGTATTATCTACAGAAAGGTCAAAGAATGGGTGACCAAAGATCCCACCCTTGCTCCTAGTCTCCTAAGGCTCCAATACCACGATTGTGTCGTTCGGGTACGGTTTTTGGTATCACGATATATTTTTTTTTTATCGTACGATATATTCAAATCGGTATAATATTAATAATGATGAAATTGGTTTCGTGTAGGGTTGTGATGCATCGATTCTTTTGGATCACGAAGGAAGCGAAAGGTCATCGAATATGAGCAAGTCACTAAGAGGATTCGAAGTGATTGATGACATAAAAGCCGAGATCGAGAAGAAATGCCCAAAAACCGTGTCGTGTGCCGATATCCTAACGACTGCAGCTCGAGATGCCACGGTTTTAGTTGGTGGGCCGTATTGGATGATCCCTTTCGGTAGGAAAGACGGTCGAGTTTCGCTTGCCAAGGAAGCCACTATAGTCCCCAAGGGTTCCGAAAGTGTCACCAATCTTATCGAGTTTTTCCAGTCTAAGGGACTCAACGTGCTCGATTTGGTTGTCCTCTCAGGTAATTAATTTCAAATCTATGTACGATGGATCGGTGTGAAAATAGGCCCGGTAGGGCTTTTTAGCCCGAGTTCTTTTTCGGGTCTGGGTTTTTGAAAAAAAGTTGGCCCGATTGGGCTTTTAGGCTGGCTAGGGCATGGGGTTTGGGCTTGCTAGCCTGCACTTTTGTGGGCTACATTTCGGGTTTTTAGTGTGGAAGGCATTGGGTTGGTTTCGTTTAATATGGGTTTTTAGTTCAAATCTCTTCTCTCAAGAACACTTATCAGAAAACATGCGATACTTTTGGTTATCAGGTGCACATACAATTGGGAGGACAACATGCGAGTCGGTGCAACATCGACTATATGATTACAAAGGCACAAAGGGACCCGATCCGTCGTTGAATCCAAAATACTTGAACTACTTGAGGAGGAAATGTAGATGGGCATCCGAAACCGTGAGTCTTGATGGCGAAACGCCAAATACGTTCGACACACAATACTACCACAATCTAAAGAAAAGCATGGGGATCTTGTCCACCGACCAATTGCTCTACTCAGACTCAAGGACTAAACCGGTTGCCAACGGTTTGTCATTTGAGTCCTCACTCTTCAAGAACCAATTCGGTGTGTCGATGGTGAAGCTTTCGAGCATTCTCGACTTGACCTCTCAAGACGAAGGAGAGATCCGTGGCGATTGCAAATACGTTAACCATTGACGAACCCGAGTGGCACAAGATCCTAACGAAAGCATACGTTATGTTTGAGTTGTAATTTTATGTTGATTTAAAACACATGTAACTTCGTATTTTATAAATATATAATTTAAATTATTACGTTAATTTAAATTAAATTAGCCTACCACCAAACGCTTATCTTAAAAGTATAAAAAATATTGTCGATCAAAATATTATATATTTTAATGAAAAGTTCAAAAAAATCCAACAAAATTTCTCATTTTTAATGTTTTAGTCCCTAAATTATTTTCTTAAATGAAAATAACCATTAAACTTTCTTATTTTAAATGATTAAGTCTTTAAACTATTTTTTTGAATGAAAAAACCGTTAAATTTTCTCATTTTTAATGAAAAACTATTAAACCTTTTCATTTTGATTGATTAAGTTCCTGAACATTCTTTTAATAAATAAACCATCGCACTTCTAAAAATTGGTTATCTACATCTTTTTAACCAAAAAAAGTTACATTAACCGACTAGTAAAAGTGTGATGATTTATTTATTTATTTTTCAAAAATCATGGTCTTAATTATTTAAAATGTGAAAGTTTAATGAGTTTTTCATTCAAAAAAATATTTCAGAGACTTAATCAATCAAAATCAAAAAAATTAATAGTTTTTTTCATTTAAAAATATAATTTAGATACTAAATCGTTCAAAATTAGAAAGTTTGTTAGATTTTTCTAAAATTTTCTCTATATTTTATAACTTATTTTGGTTAAATTTGTTGGGTTTTTTTTTTGAAAATTTCCCATATTTCATCACTTATTTTGGTAGCTCCATGGGAAATTGGGGATCATTGGGTCCTTTGGGCTCATTGTTTTTGTGCCAAATTAATAAAGATTCTTAGGGAATAGGGAGTCCACTAGACCAGAGGTGGTCAAAAATCCGTCATGAGTCGGAACCAGTCCGACCCAAATTGATTCGTTTAAACCTGGTCGAACGGTCTCGGTTTAGGTTCCGATCAAAAATACTACGATTAATTCAGGTCCGGTAACCAGTCACGGTTCCAAAATTTGGTCTTGGGTCTAGACCGGTTTTAAAAAATTATTTTTAAATCTTTTTTGTACAAAAATTACGCATTTTTAAAATTACTATTTTTAAAGTTTAGGATTGTAATACACTTTTCAGTAATACATTTAAATAGATAAAATCTTGAAAAAACTTAAAAAATTAAAAAATCAATCTTATACATAATAATTGTCCGACCGGACCTTAATCACATAAAATGTGTATAACATGTTATGGGTCAGGATCGGACATAAAAATATATAACTGGTCCTGACCATCAAGCCATAACATCTCCGTGGTCCCAATTTGGACATCTATGCTCTATAGTCTATGGTATCCAGCCAACTTATTGGGCCCAAAACCTACTTTCTTTCAACATCCATTATGAAAGTTATATTACATAAGAAATAATTCATACATCATACATCTTGTTCTTCTTCATTAATCATTTCGAATTTACTATATAAATCCTCGAACGTGACTACATTCGGCAACAAAACAGTATCCGAGCCTCAAACCGACTGCTTTAAAAAAAAATCTACGATTAATTTAAGTAAAAATTCGATAAAATAAGTAAACAAGAATTGATCTGGTGCATCGTATTAGTATTGATCTTCAATTATGATTGATCCAAGGTGGAAATTCATTCTTACCTTCTCACTGTAACTTTCATTCACACTGCAAATTATCTATATCTATACTACATTAATATGCATTTAGACCAAAAGTCTTAATTACAAGTCTCAAAGAATAAAGTACTATCAATTTATGCAAAATTTATGCAAGAGATTCAAAAATCTCTTAAGTACAAACTATTATGCATAATGTACAAATGTTTAAAACATATCATTTGTTTGGTCAAAATTTCATATTTAAGTAAGCCATATTTACTTGAAAAATGGATGTTTGGTCTTCACAAAATTGTTTGACATTTTATTTGTTTCCTATTTTGAATCCAAAATTCAAATTCAAAGTTCTTTTTTCTCTTGAAGTAAACCGGAATTTGAAGCAACAATACCAGAAAGGGTTTCAGATCCTGCATGTACCCACTCCAACCCTTCAACTTTATATGAGTTTAGAAACTCAACATGTGAGCAATTATTTTTCCAATTGATCTTACTAATACACCATATTAGCCTTCAACTTTATATATTACTTGACTTGTAAAATAACCACACAAACTCATGATTCAAAGTTAAACTAATGTTTCAGAATTGTGATTCATCCGTGCTGCATCGCGCAGGTACACCACTAGTGTGTGTGTGTGTGTGTGTGTATGTATGTAGACTTGGGATCATGTGAGACCAATGGTTTTTCATGAGACCCGTAAGATCAATTCTCAACCCTTGGATTAGATATACAATCTGACAATCTGAACATTCATAAACGTCACGAGACTTCTCAATAATCACAAAATTGACACCGTACAACTTTAGACCAGTAGATAATTAGCTTATAAAGTTGATCAATGAACATAAATTGGTCTTACGGGTCTCACAAAAAACTATTGGTCTCACGTGAATCCAACCCTATATATATGTGTGTGTATATATATCTATACTATCTTCTTAAGCAAATTTAGCAAAAGTCTTAAAGTCTTAAAATACTAAATGACCAACATACCCTTTATGCTACCCTTTCACTTTTTCACTTTTTCATTTTTTTCACCCCCTCCTCTCCTCACATACACTCACCCCCTCACATACACTTATCCTCTCGCAACCGATTTTTTAAAAATTATAATTTTAAAGTTACACTTTTAAATGTTTCATTTGAAACATTTATCAAATTAACATACATAATCGTATATCAATTAAAACATATTTACAAAATTCATTTTTATTTTAACAAGTTACACCATTATAATCGTCTCGTTAATACCTTCGAAATGAGTCCAATATTGAATAGTTTTTGACTTAATTATATTATTATATATTATATATACTGTGAAAAAATATTTTTAATATTTACGATTTATACTTT
>NW_020200885.1:46135-77672 GCF_001531365.2 Cynara cardunculus var. scolymus
ACGATTAAGATGGGTTAGCATAGTTTGCACAAAATATTGGGTTAGTATTTGAACCAGCCCCTATATAGATATATATATATATATATATATATATATATTGTGGATGATGTAGAAAGATTTAAAGCCAAAACAAAAGTATAGACAGAAAGAAAGGATAAAGGTTACCAATTAATTATATCTGTATATGGAATGGAAGTAACATGATCTTGAAAAGCGTATTACCCAACTTAAACAATTGCAAGGTATGTTGTTCACATACTACAACAGGAAACTGCTAATGATGTATTTCTTTTCTACATCTAAATGCTTAATGTGATTCTAATGATTGGCATACATCATACATGCACTACTACATCTTCTAGCTACAAGGTTGGTCATCAGTTACTGTCTCCTTGTAGGTTGCACATTTCTGTCACTTCACTACTCAAATCTCCTCATTTCTAACACTTACAATTCCAAATTAACAGTTTTATCTACCATTATTAGGTCTACCAAGAACACTTCATTAATCAACTGGTTCATACTACACAAGTTGTGGGTATGAAATGTCTTTTGTGTGTGTGTGTGTATATATATATATATATAATTGAAAGTGTTTGGATCACATATGTAAGACTTGCCAAGAAACAGCATACAGTCACTTGTTCAGCTACTGATGCCAAATATCAGCTGTTACTCTTTATTATATATATATCCACGTAGTCATGTACGTACACTTTCTATATAAGGTCGATTACTGTTTAATTTGTTAGTTTGTGGCAAATGATTCCTTTTGGATTCTTTAATTATACTCTGACGGTCAACCAACTTTCTAATGTTTTTCACTGTAGGTCTCACACTTTTGCATTACTCTCTTTTCAAGCTCAACTATATAGTGAGGTTAACAGTTGAACAAAGAGAGCTTTACCCCCTTAATGATCAAACATAACATCGGAGGGTCGAATACAATTCAAGACCGATTTATGGTTGCAAGAAGGCAAGAATCTCAATATCATATATGATTACGCTCCTTTAGGTGTGTTTAATCATATATGATTAAACTTATCATGCATGTAATCATATATAATATTGAAACACATAGTTTTCTCGTAAAATGTTTAATTAACTTCTCGTTTGAAACCCCCCTCTCTCTCTCTCTTCTACATATACATACATATATATATATATATAAATATTTGAACGAAGTGATATGTCTGATAGTAGAAGGATGTTGTGTAAGGTTCAGATATATATTGGAGGGGGTCAAAACATAAAAATACAAATTTCTTGGGAGGAGAGATCGAGATCGATCACCTATTACTTACATATAACGATGAAATTCATTCCTTCTATGTTTAGTAGCTAATTCTGTATACAAACCCATGGTTATAGCAAACAATTTATAAACAATAATGGCATTCAGGAAAAAATTGAGAGAGAGAGTATCTTTAGATCCTAAAAAATAGAAAAATTAATCAAGTAGAACAAATTGATTAAGCTAGTTACAGTCCCATGCAAGTTGATCCAAAGAGCCCAGATTTGAATACATTCCACAAGGCATAAGTGCTGCTTCCATGAACTCTAAGTCGATGTTACACCCATCAAACGAAGTGATCATATCCATGTTGGTCTGACCCCCCTCAACATGATGATCACCACCCCTCAAATCCAAACCCTTGTTCACAAACTCCTGTGGACACACCATTTGTGGCATCTGCAACATTTCTTGGTACTGATCTTCTGCTCGTCTTGTCTGTTCGAACCCTACTCCGAGATTGCTGTTGCTACCCCAAGATTGCACCAAAGTGCCAAATTCAAGTGGGTTTGGAGGAGGAGGAGAAGAAGATAGTGGCAACAATATGGGCATTTTAGTACTCTCAACCAAAGGTCGGGTTGAGAATCCCATTGTAGATTGATGGCTAACATCATTCTTGAAAACAAAGTTGTAATCTTGGTTATGAAGATTGGAAGTTGGGTGTGTCAAAGAATTTTCATACAAGTTATGAGTCATTACAGGGTCATTAGTATCAGCAGACGAATGAGGTCGAAGAGAAGAGAACCTTTTGGCATCTTTTGTTTGTGAAGAGGCATTGTTTATAATGGAGAAAACTGGCTTCGTTGGATCGTAACTGTGTTTACTGTTATTAGCATTAAGAATTGGGATCTGATGTGGAGAAAGGAGGTTATGAGTGTTTGGATCCAAACCCTGAGCAATAAGTTTCTTCTTGATGCAAGAATTCCAAAAGTTCTTGACTTCATTATCAGTTCTTCCTGGAAGATGTTTTGCAATCTGAGCCCATCTGTTCCCCAATATCCTATGAACATCGATGATCGTTCTCTCCTCTTGCTCGGTGAAAGAACCGCGTCTCAGATCCGGCCTCAAGTAGTTTATCCATCTCAATCTACAGCTCTTCCCACACCTTTGAAGCCCTGCAAATTCAATCACAAATGCCAAACAAACCACCATTAAAATTCCAAGAACATTATTAAAGAAACACCATGAAATTTGTACAAACTGCATGAATATAGAAGCTGAAAAGGAAGATTTCAACTACTAGCCTGCAAGTTTTGGGACAGAACTCCAGCAGCCATGGCCATGGGTGGTGATCTGCTTGATGAGTTTCTCATCTTCCTCAGGAGACCATAACCCTCTCTTGACTTTCTGTTTGCTGCAGCAGTGATGCCCCATCTCCCAAATAGTTCCCTTCATAAAAACACCTCATATATCCTACTATATATTATATATAGATATAGACATATCTATAGATATATATATATCGTCAAGATGGATACTTCTCCCCATTTATTAATTATTAAATCTGTTTTTGGCTTTTTGCAATGATTTTTTATTCTTGGAAAAGTAGTAAACTATGTTTTTTTCTCTCAAAAAGATAACCAAGAGGTTCTCCAAATATTTGTTATGTTATCTGTGTGTGTTTTAGATGAAGTGTACGTCATATATTTGAACCAGTACATTTTAGTGGCCCTACAAACCTACTTCTAACGGTGTCATATAACTCGATCAAATGCTTCAAATTTCTACAAAAACCAGCTGGTTTTTATTTATTTAATAACATTTCCCATTTTCTTCATGAATCTTGTTTTCATTTCGGTTTCAGTTCATGTCTTTATATATGTTTCGTCATGCCATATACCATTACATCGAAATCTTCTCAAAAAGTGTTTAATCGATCTAACAATCAAAACGAACATGTTATACGATGATTGAACGATTAGAGACCAGAAGATGAATCTTGATCGTAATTTAAAGATAAGTGGACATCGAACATGTCATAAGACGATTGAACGCTATGGTTTTCGGATATTTAATTATGAAGCTTCGTTGTTACTATATATATCTTGTGCAATATAGAAAAGAAAAGCAAGTTAAAGATTACAATTTAACCATTAAATAAAACCAAAACAGATGACCCTTCAACAAGAAACATCCTTAACTTAACCATTTAATTATATATCAACTAACTGGAAAACCCCACATCATGTATTATATCATAAATATAAACCATGCTGTTGTTCATCCATATAAAGAGTACCCTATACACTTTTCATCAATCATATATGTATATATTGCATGCAATTATATGTATACGTTAAGTTAATATAGCTGTAAATTTGAATGCCAATATATATATATATATGTGTGTGTGTATTTTATATATCTAAATAAGGATATATGCATCGATTATTGACCCCTAAAAGGAAAGCCTATAAACGTGGAGATGGAGTGGAGAGCCAATGATAATGTGGCCATTTCAGAGATATTCTTTAATCAATTTCACAAGATACGGTCTCCATACACACAGCAGGATCGATGTGGGAATATTTTGAAACGATAACATCATTTGATTATAAAAAACAAATATATAGATATTTTATAAAAAAATATTGGTTTATTGATAAGTTACTTGTTTTTTTATATATAAAGTCCATATTTGAGTAATTTATTACGGATTTTTTTAAAAATATAATAAATTTGAAATTAAAAGTTAAAAACTAAGAAAATGATACAAATATGATTTCAACTTGCATTTGGAATGTAAGAAAAGTCGTACAAACCAACTCTATACCAAAGAAAATTTGTATGTTCATTGTAGTTTCAAAATATATATGATTACACACAACAAAATGATATGATGAGACCTTTTACGATGCTAAAAGATTTTACACTACGACAGAAGAACAAAGCAGTGGCTCGGCCACCGTATGCACTACACTACAAATGGGGGGCTTCACCGACGGACTGATCCGTCGGTTATCCGCCGGTAAAGCCGGTCAGTGGTGAATTACCGGCAGACAGTTACTTGCACAAACTCCTTGGCCGGTGATCGCTTTCACATGTGGATCATTGGCGGTCAGAGAATCACCTGCGGATAAGGTTGTCGCTAAATTTTGTCTAGATTGGCAAACAAAAAATTAATGAAGCCTTAATCGTTTTGGCAGATCAATTCAACGGTGGATTAAGCCGCCGCTAATCTGCCAGTGAATATTGAATTAAAATATTTAAATTAATAAACAATAAAATATTCAGTACCATCCTTAAATCTAGATATAACGACTAATTTGAAATTTTGGATAGAACATCAATAATAAATAAATAAATCTAAATATCAATACTTGATTACCTATAATGGCAGTCTAGGACTTATCATCAACAAATAATAATTCAAAGCTTCTATGAAGTCTAGGGAAGAGTGTTACTAAAGCCATTAACTATCGATATCTCCAAGTATGAAGATGTCTCAAAATAACTAAATCATTCTCATGCATCTAACATACATTCAATTCTTCACAGTATCGCTAGTATCATTCACCAATGAAGACCTGATGTACATGTCAACAAGAAAAAGTGTTAGGCTTTAATGCCTAATGAGTTCAACTAATTTTCATCTTTAATATAAAAAGGCAAAACTGAAAGAATGCTATTTAAATCACAATTTCCCCATATGAAATGTATTTAGTATTAAAACAATATCTTTTCCAAAACCCACCATTTTTATGATGAACCGTCGATGATCAAAACACCCATTTAAACATGAAACCAAAACTCTCTACTCGCACAAATCATGAATAAGGCTTAATATTCCAAATATTAAACACATGGACAAAACTATATTATCCAAAACACCAAAACATGGATATATTCCAATATAACAAAACATAAATTATGGATACACTTCATATCGAAAACAACACAGAAAACATGGATAATACACTATTCAAAACATCTTTTGGTGATGGGGAGACCTTTATCCATTGAATTTAGCAAACATAAAGTAAGTCATATATCGACGTTACTGAGTTTCTCTCAAGGTCAATAAGCTTTATATACGACTCTACCGAGTACCACTACAAAACCCAAGCTCTATATACAACTCCAGTGAGTACCACCGTAAAACCCAAACTCTGTATAAAACTCTGATGAGTACCACAGTAAGCCTCAGCTCCGTATACAGTTCCAAAGAGTACCACTGCAAGCATTAGGGTGACCATGATTCCTATTCATCCTCTAGAAGTGTCTCACCTACAAAAGTCAACAGCCTTCGTATAAGACTGATACGAGTACCACTGCCAAACCATGGCTCTGTATATGATTCATACGAGTACCATCACAAGCTTTCCTAATCATTGACTTGGTAACCACTCACTAGAAATTAAAGTGAGAACATTAAAACCTCTCACGTAAACAATAAACATCGACCTATTAGTCCAAAGTCAAATTTTATGCAAGTTCACCTTAGGAATGCCTGTAACACCTGTGTTTTGTAACTTGAAAGATTTTAGAAATTCAGAATGCTTGGTTTATCTACTCTTTTATCATATAAAAATTTAAGATCCAATTCCATGTTTATTTTGTGTTGGTTTGTGTTAAGTTGGAAGTGACAGAGCCGAGTAAAGGCAAGCCCAACAGTAAGCCAAGTGGATTTTCGAGTGACCTAGCTCGTGCAAAGGCGCCTAAGCTATTGCCTTGAGTTGAAATTCACGATCAGCAAAAGGAAGGCCAAGCAGTGAACGAGGCATCATGTGAAGCCACTTAAGCCGCACCAAGGGAAGTCACCCCCTAGGTTGGGATGTGTCGTGGAAGGCCAAGCGACCTAGGCGGGGTGGCCTAAGCCGCATCATAAACATCATGCGTACCTGAGGGCCTTAAGCCTCGGCAGCAACCTTCTACCCCATTGTTTTCACCTCCTCATTCTACTTTCTCCCTTACTTTCTCTCCTTGGGTCTGATTTTGAGTTACCATGTAGTATCTTTGGAGCTCTTGGGAGGAAACTAACCTAAGGATCAAGAGATTTAGTTGGGACTTCAATGTTCTTGATGAGGTAAGATTTTTGAGAGTTCTTCAATAATTAGGGTTTTGGTTACAATTCTGATTTTGGGGTGCTTTTGGTGTATTTCTAGGATGGTTGTGATTCAGATATATATTCTAAAGATGGATGTTTGTAGATCTAAAGCTTTCCCCAAAGGAAGCTCAAGATTTGGGTTAAAACCTAGATTTAACTTAAATCTAACAAAGTGAATTCAAGTTGTTTCGTGAAAATTTTGTACATGTCAAAAATGTCCATTTTAAAGTATTAATATGTTTTATCTGATATTAATCAATAGTGTGAGTCATATGAGTTTTGCATATTTGAAATATTTATGTTATAAATTTTCACGAGATACATATGCTTGGGGTTATTAGACATTGTGATAAATAAATCATAAGTATGAATTCTTTTAATGATTTATCTAATAAATGGATATTAGATAAATGCATCAACGTGAAAAAACTTCCATTGATCATGCAATAAGTAATAAAAAAGACACACTTTGATTTATTTTTCCAAATGTCTAAAGATGTAAATCTCATCACCAAGATTTATAAATTCAAATGTATCAAAGATGTAAATCTTATATGATAATCAACATATTTGATAAATATCAAGAAAATATCTTAAGATTTCAAAATAGACATTTTTGACATGTACATAATTTTCACAGATTAATTTAAAACTCACTTTGCTATGTTAAATTAAACCTAGATTCCAAACTCAAATCTTTTACAACATAATCTTCAGGAATTAAATATATGTTATTTGAAGAGATATGATAATATATAAAAATAAATGGAGTCCAAAAAAAAGGGGTATCTAGCTATAAAGAGTAACATGTTTAAAACATTTGGAATAAAGGCGAAAGGGTAGGATTAGATGTTTTTCCCCAACCTAAAAACGTTGGTTGGGGAAAGTCTTTCACTAAATTCTCGTAATCAATGGACATGAAATGTCGTCATCATTATGCTTAGAGTGGTCTCTACTTTCATCATTCATAACCATTATTATTATTATTATTATTATTACTATTATTATTATTATATAAATATCATTAATGTTATAATACCCTCACGTTTCCGACTATTTTTTGGATATTTTAGGATGTATTTGACAGATCAAAAAGGGTGTTTGAGATTGCTTATAAAACAACTTATTTTGGTGTGACACCGATAATAAGCATTTTTGAGTGTTTGGATAAACAACTTATACTTTTGAAGAAGTTAAACCCTTCTAACTTATAATAAGTTGATAAACATTTTTGTAAGAAAGTATAAGTTGTTTCAAATAAGCAATTCCAAACACCTCCTAAATAAAAAAAATAGTTATTAACTGATAATCTATTTAATAAATTACACTTAGACCTACTCTACTTTGATTAACTAGTCCTATAGAAGTTCTCATTTTTAATCTAAATGATTTTGACCGTTTGACTAGATGTCTAACTTTTCCATTTTGCCATAGTGAAAGTGAATGTGGAATAAGATCACAATGTTTCAAATACATCATGTATAATAGATATCACAATTATTCTTGACCAAAAAGTATTGTAGAGATTATATTTGAACTCATGATCGAGTAAAATTTGTAGTACATCAAAATAACATCATATGCAATAATTTATCCGGTAAGCATTTACTAAGTAATACTCTTCATCTTTATCATTACTCTTACCAGGTAAAATTTTTTATACTTGTCATGTTCATCCAATAAGGAAAATTACCCAGTAAAACTTACCTGGTAATACAATTATGATATGTTAGCAATTATGTTGATATTTAACAAATCGAATCTAATCGATTGGTACTATATTTTCGTCTAGAAGAAAAAATTTGGAGAATTATTTACAAAAAAGAAATTGAGCAAAAATTGAAAAAAAAAAAGAACATTCTAAAAGTGACTGGTTGGACCATAAAAAAAGTGGTAAATTTGTGGAATTATTTTATTTTATTTTTATGAAAAAACAATTGTATAATTGACTTTTTGGGAGGTTGAACAACTTTTATAGTTATTATGATGTTTTATTATCGTAAATGTTTTTTTTCTAAAATCACGGCAAAACAATAAAGAAAAAGTATTAAAAAGTATTTCCTAATTAAATGTTTATGTTTTGTAATATATCAATAATTTTAATTAAATTATTAAAGATTAATCATGAATAATTATTGATTAATTATTATTTTCTTTGTCTTGTATTAAGTTGGTTATTTATGTTATTTGGGACCGTTTACGAAACATTTGCCCGATAAGTACTTACCGGATGAACATGGTAAGGGTCAAGAATATTACTTTGTAAGAGCGATGATAAGGATGGAGAGTCTTACCCGGTAAGTGAGGGTGACGACTCTTATCCGGGTAAGCGCTTACCAGGTAAATTGCTGCATATGATACGTTTTGTTGTGTTACAATCTTACCTAATAAAATAAATTATAGCGTTAACTTCTAACGTTAAGCACTTACCGGGTAAGCATTTAAGTAAACGGCCCCTTAGAGTTTATTTTCCAAACGCTTAACATAAAAACCTTTACTATATGTTAGGGGCTGTTTGGCAGTTGCTGAATGATTTAGTACATAATAGTTAAGAGGTCAGAATGGTTAAGAGGGTCAGAATGGTTAAGTGCTGAATAAAATAATGTTGTTTGGTAACTGTTCTCTGAATGACAATAAATTACCATTTTAACCCTCYGAAAGATTTAGGATGTATCATCATGATTTCACAACCAAGTTATGCATATACAGCAAAATCATGATGCAAATACTCATTTATCAACAAACATCCCTAATTAACGTACGAGCCCTAATACAAGCGGCGACTACACCCTCCACGCCTCACGGTTTGCTCCTGTGTTTTATGTAAGCACTTCCTCTTCTCTGCTTCTTATCCGAATTCCTCAACCAAATTAATTTCATTTATATATTCCAAAAACTGTGTTATGATCGAAAATAGGGCTGTTGTTGACTCAATATGTCGATCGCTACACGTTTTGTGATGAGAATTTCAAGATCGGCTTCGGCAAACCAGAAACTGGGAATAGGGTTTTGCCAAAGGAGGTTTATGAGGGTTTTGACGTGTGAAGAACATGAATTGATTACTGACATTGACAATATCAAGAACCGGAGCTTTGTGGCTCTATGGGGAAATGGTGATTATGGAAGGTTGGGTTTGGGTAGCTTGGAATCGAAATGGAGGCCGGTTTTATATCTGAATCACCAGAGCTTTGACTGATGACGTGGACACTGTTTGGCATCGATGGCCTGAGCAGAGGCAGACCTGAGCAAAGGCGGACCTGAGCAGAATCATCGGAGAAGCAGAGGCGGGCCTAGTCGCCGATGCCATTGTCGGAGAGAGAGAATGAAAAAGGAGGCAGGTCTGTGAGATGGAGAGATTGGCGAGATCGTTTGGGAGGAAGAACGAAGCGTGGGAGGGGGGGGGGGACCGATGAAGCTGGAAGGAGAGGAGATGTGGGGAAGGGTAATCCTGGAAAAATAAGCCTCTGAACCATTAGGCAACCCATTAGATGCAAAATCGTTAAGAGGTAATTGTCACCATTAAGAGGTTCCATTTTTTTTGCCAAACAGCCTCTGCCTCTTACCGATTAAGAGGCTCCCTCTTAATGTCACCATTAAGAGGCAAACAAACAGCCCCTTACTTACCTTACTAAATGAGCATCACCGGTCTACTCTACCTCAATCCATCATTTCCGACCTGATACATAATGGTTTTATCTAATAAATGATGGATAAGACTTTTATCTGGTTAGCACTTATTATGTAAGAGATACTTACCAACAATCCATTAATGAGAGCAATGACTCTTGCTAGTAAGTGTTTACTTGGTAAACAATACATAAACTACCCCTTAATAGGAATGTACCGACAATAATTAGTAAGTGAGAGAGAAGAATTTTATTAATAAGGGTCTACCGAGTAAAAAACATTTACCAATAATTCATTTTGATGTCTAGAATGTTATTCGATAAGGTAAGTGATGGTGGTGATTTTTCAAATTATGGTATATAATTCTCATCCGTTGAAAGTGTATTTTAGGTATTTGATTAATAATATTTAATGTGAAACAAATGGTTAATAATTAATTTTAGTTTGTAAGATTATAGTAATGCTGCCGACAAAATTGATAATAATTCGTCATAATTTCTTGAAAACTTTGAGAATGGCTTTGGGGGGGATATTTCTAAAGCTTTTTTGGCTTTTTAAGCTTCCTCAATTTTTGTTGACTTTTCCTCTGGGACCATGAGTACCATTTCTTCACTTTTATTTATTTATTATATATTTTGTTTAAAACTTTTACCATTACTTTCTTTATGCAAGTCGACTAATTTCATGACGACCACCCACTTTAAGGATAGTCTGAAGTCACTGTATTTGAACTTCCGTCGTCACAAAGCGATTTTTTCTTCCTCATTAGATTTGAACCTAATTAAAAAAAAAAAAAACAAGTGAGTACATCACATTCATCTAACTTAATCATATGACCCTCGTTAAATAGAGTTTTTAGTTAAAAACGACACATAGATGATTTGAACCACCCTTTCTAAATTACAGTTAAATAAAACTTTATTTTTGAAGTAAAATAGGTTGCCATTTTATTTTTAGATCTAAATTACTATAAAATTTTAAGTTGAAACATATTATATCAGATAAAAAAAAATTTATTCTGTTTAATTTGATATTATATCAACATATTTAAAAGTTAATAGGTAATGTTCAACCATTGCTTATAATATATGTTAAGATGGTAATATACCATTCTTACGTGTAGACATGATTTAAAATGTATATTTGCATGTCGACACAATTGATAATGTATATTTACGTGTAGACATAATTGTTATGTATGTTCCAAGTAAAACACGTTTTAACTATTGTCACGGTAAGTAGCATAGACATAACTACATGTAATATCCAAATGATTATATATATAATCTATATTTATATGTGAATATATTCATGTAACGTCTATTGCCTACAGTCACATTTAATGTATATTTACATATAAACATTTTTATGGTTATTTATATAATATATATTCACATATGAATACTTAACTGTATTGGTCATTTATATCCAAATTAATTTTCTTAAAGACAATTTACATGTGAGAACCCAAT
Organism: Cynara cardunculus var. scolymus; assembly: GCF_001531365.2. NCBI lineage: Eukaryota > Viridiplantae > Streptophyta > Magnoliopsida > Asterales > Asteraceae > Cynara > Cynara cardunculus. The sequence goes on from NW_020200885.1 coordinate 57,576, forward strand.
TGATCATTTGAAAATATTTATCATTTGAATACCCAATTGATCCATTTTTTTTTATTAAAGCAACCGAAAAAAATATCGATATAAGTATAAAATTAAAATATAATAAAAAATTGTTTTTTTAATATAATCTATTTAATTATAATTTATAAATAAAATGGAAATAGATCATTTTTACTTAATAGAAAGAAAACTATTGTTGGAAATGGCATGCAAACCTAATTTTATTTCTTTGTAGGGACCATTTATTAATCATTTATCAGATGTCACTTATTTTTTCGGATGAGCATGACAGAGACCAAAAATTTTATCCAGTAAGTGAAAAAGAAGATTCTTAACCAATAAGCATTCACCGGGTAAAAGATGTTTATCTATAATCGATTTTGATAACCGAAAATGTTATCCGATAAGGTAAGTAAGAATGGTGACTCTAGTCGATAAAAGTTTACCTGATAAACCACCCTTAACACTAATTTTACCTCTAATATATTGAAATAAGTCATACCACTCTACTTAATTATAAAAATGTCACATCCAAAATCTACCATTGATTACATTAAAGAGAGGGCTATGATTTGTTCCTTTGTTTTTTTTCTTCTTTTCTCTTCGTTCAATCGTCAACTACAACCATTGATCTTCCATCGTGTTGTATAATTTATCGATTATGTATCACCTTAACCATTGATCTCTCACTATTATTGTGTTATCTATATATTAAAACATCCATAACAATTCTCTTGATTTCAAAGTACTAAGGGGTCGTTTACTAAACGCTTATCCAGTAAGTGTTTATCGGATAATTATTTTTACCGGATGAACATGGTAAAGGTTTATAATCTTACCCGGTTAGAGTGGTAAAATGATGGAGAATCTTACCCGGTAAGAGTGGTGAAAGAATGAAGAGTCTTACCCAGTAAGTGAGAGTCATGACTCTTACCCAGATAAGCGCTTAGCAGGTAAATCTATATCGTTTTGATGCACTACAATCTTACTTAGAAAAATGAATTATAGTGTTGACTCTTATCGATAAGTACTTACTGGATAAACATTTGAGTAAACGACCCCTAAATGTGGGTAACCAAACCAAAATTCATACTACATTTATTATGTCAAATTAAGTTTAAGTAAACCTAATTTGAATTTTAACTATATATCATATAATTGAATTTTTTTAAACAACCTAAATATGTTTAAGATACAAATGGTACGAATGTAACATAATTAGTTTTATAGGACGTCTCGAATGTCTAAACATCATACATAAAATACCTTATATATAGGACTTTATATGAATAAACTAAAAAACGTCATACCTAAAGTGTTACAAGAAGTTTATAGGACGTTTTTAAGCATTTCAACAAGTTTTTTAAGATGCTTTTAAAATAATATGTCGTATTAACTATTTTATATCAACTATTTGAAAAAGTGTTTTATAAATATTAGTGTCATATAAGATAGGTTTATAGGATATTTCTAAAAAATGTCGTATAAAAATAACTCAACGACACTTTAATTTAAAAATATGCTAAAAAAACTTGTTAAAATCGTCTTATAAACTTATAAAACAGTTTTAGATATGACGCTTTATAGTTTGATCATATAAAATCAAGTTGTATAATATGTTATATTAGGACGTTTAGACACTATAGACTTCCTATAAAACCAATTTTGTTATAGTTCATCCAAAATCACTCCATGCTTTTAAAGATACGATTTACAATGCATGCGGGGTTACTTACTTGAAACCAACTCAAGTACTTATATACTTATTAAACATGTCAGTTGTCCATTAAATGTTTATGAACTACTGTATCCTAATTAATAGTAGCTTAAACGTATTTTTTACGAGGATGAACCTATATTCCGAAGAGGAGTGGATTCAATTCCTCATCCCCCTGAGGGGACGGGGACAAGGGTGGACGATTAGGGCACTTTCATTACTGATTGATTATAACTTCGTGAATAAAAAAGAACGTATTATATATATATATATATATATATATATATATAATACGTAAACAAAAAGTCATATTTGAAAAAAGAGCTTTTAAACTTTTTTATTTGAGATGTTTATCGTAAACACTGTAAGATCCCAAAATTTTGAATACTTAAATATATCAAAACTAGTATCCCAAGATCAAAACTTACATTGCAGCGGAAATAAAATTTCTAATCTTACAAATTGTATCACCATCTAAATTACAATCTTGAGGAGCATAAATTTACTCTATATAACAATGCATTGATCTGCACATATCCTTCTTTGAAGTTAATCCTTATTTCTCTTTATTGCACTTTTCTTTTCACTCATAAGCCACCTGGGTAAAAAAATTTAAAAGAGTTTTGGGTGAGCCTTAGGCCCAGTGAATCCACAGTTTTCATGCATGAACAACAACTTTTATGATAAACAATTTTCACGAAGCTTCATAAATTAGCATGCCTTGATGAGAATAACAATTTTCACAAAATAACGATATTATAGTGCGTGTCTACATCACAAAGCAACGACGTCATGGGAGATGTCTACCTCACACAACATTACCTGGCGAACTCACACAATATGTCCGCACTTACGGCTTAGACAAACTCACAAAGCATGCTCGTCTTTACAAAATCATACCGTAGTACATCCCCATTGACATACAAATTCAAAACACATATTATAAAAATATCTCACTTTTCACGCATATATAACGTATCAAAAATCTCAAGAAGCTTCAAACAACTTGTGGATAATAAGAAATAAGGCATGCAACCATTTTAAAAATAAATCACGTGTAACTCACMATACAGGTCATAACTCCAAACCGTTCCTCGAAGTTCCTCATGTTCTCCCAAAAAAACGCATCAAACTTGTTGCGCTTCACCAAATCATCCTCATCTTTCACCTCTCTTATACGAGTTTCCTTCCCCGAGAATTTGTCATTTCTATGCTTGAAGACCTCCCCATATATATATTTAGTAATCGGCGGTTTCACGGAATATGAAACGATAAGCCATAATTAATGATCGTAGGTTTCATGATCATTGAGTTTTATGTCATTAAATTACAATTAATTTATTTCCTTTTTTTTGGTTATTACAAACACAAAATAGAGTTTTTTTTTAAGCAGGTTCCTTGAAACCAAAACTAAAACAAAATATATGTTTCAGTTTGATATAATTTATCATTCTTTAAATAATTTAAAGTAAAAAGACATGTATAATTTGGGCAAATTGCATAAAAAATGTATTTCTGTTTAATTCTTGTTTTAGGGAACATACTTTTAAGATCCACAGTTAAGTGTAGAGATGGCTTTTGGACCATGCCGATGGACTAAACCGATACATGCATCGTTAGTCCGGAATATATTGATTGTCAATACTTTATTGGACTAATTATTTTGAGTTGGACCGGATAAAGATGAAAATATAGCCCATACCAAATAAAGATTAGTCTATCTTTTTTCCTTTCCAAATTTTAATGTACTAGATACGACTATTTATGGATCGGACCAAACCAATGCCGACCTTTTTTTGGACCAGACCAATCCTAGACCAGGCTTGACCACCGGTCTAGGTTTGCTTTTTAGCTTGTCAAATCTAGACTGGCCCGAGCTCTTTTAAGAACACCATTGACCATACTAAGCTATTTTTTAGATCGATTCGTGTGCAACTCTATTTGATAGTCTATAATTTGAAAAATACCTTGAAACGAATCCGTTTTTTTTCTTTCAAATTATGGTACCATTTGACTATAAGAAATAAAAACCAAATAATTTTTTTCAATATTCGACTCTTTTACGACCTTTCCCTTTTACTTTATTAGAAAAAAAAACAAACTCTATAACAAAACCAACATTAAGAAATGAAAAATAAAAAAATTGGTAAAACCCGCACCTTTCTAAACAAGAAACCTTTACCAAAGAGACAAACACGAAGTCAAGTTTTATGATTATTTTATTTTGAAGAAAAATAAGGACATAAAATAAAACGTAATTTTCTCATTACATTGAAATAATAGCACAGACTACCTAACTTTAACTGAAATTTGATGTGATTTTGGAAAAAAAATAAACTAATGATATTCTAAATTAATATAATTTTTAAATGAAGTTTGTTTGCATAAACTATTTTCTAAAATATAAATAAATAAAAATACGTATCTTTTGATGAAGTAGACATTATTTATCTGCATGTGTTAATTAATCACAATAATATGAAATCCTTTTATGAAGTAGGTTTTTTAAAAGGATTTCATATTATTGTAACTGTGAATGAAAAAAGGGTGAGATTTGAGATGGCTTGTGAATATGATTGATAACAACTTCAAGTTAATTATATATATATATATATATATATATATATATATATATATACCCTTAAGCTAAGTCTTATTATTGGATTAGCAATTAACCAACATCATAATTCAACAAATGCTACAAGTTTTAGAGGGTCGAACACTTATTTGGACAGAAAAATAATTATTGAATTTGGCACGAGATGATACACTAAAGATAATATATATATATATATATATATGTGTGTGTGTGTGTGTGTGTGGAGATTTCGTTTTCGTGCTTATAAGAAATAACTACAAGTAACCAAATAAAGGTCCATCTAGTCATTGTTATGAATGAAAGGGGAAAATTTCCTTGTCATTGAGACTTAATTCACCATGCACAAACATGCACGTTTATTGAATGTTTTTTTTGTCTTGTAGCATGCCATTAAACTATCGCAACAAAATCCCATAACCATAACCAAATGGGTCTTTGGCTTAGCAGTATCTGAGCCTCTTGCCTCATAGGAAGTCAGGAGTTCAAACATCACCAATGGTGAAGAGAGTATGTGTGTTTATTTGTTGCATTTGCCGTATATAAAATATATTATATACTTAAAAAGAATACCATAACTATAGCTGGTGAAAAGTTTTGTAATCATAAGTGTCAAGTTTTTGCTACACAAAATATTGGGTTAGATAGGATGGTTAGAAAATAATTATGCAAATGAACATTTTGATGTCATAAGATGACCGATTTTCCAATATCTTTTTTTCGTATGGTCATGGTTGACCACATAAAAAAAAATCCATCCAGGGTTCCTTTTACGTTAATGAGACATACTTACCCTTAAACGACTTAGTCAGATCCTCAAAGTACCATGCTACCACGATAATTGGTATTATAAACGAAATCTATTCCCAGAGGGTGATTGGATGTGTGTATAGGAGCCGTGTACATAATCACCGTGGCATGCTGAGGATGAGTTTCTGCCTTATACAGCTTGAGTCGAAACTAAGGGGAAGTTTAGGAGAGATGGAGAGAGCTAACAACTGACAGTCGGGGCAGGAAGCTTCCTTCTTCACAAGCTTACCCCTCCTGAAAAAACCCGACCCAATACCGCTTCCCTTTTTTTCTACTCCATAAAAACTCTTTCTTCTTGGATGATCTTCCTCCCATGATTACTCGACCACTTGTTCATAAAAATGTTCTCCAACCTGATCTTGATGTCAAAACCCCATGGATAAAAGATCAGGATCTAAAGATCCATGTCAAGTTCAAAAAATAAAATTATCTTGAAGACTGATCGGTATATCGAAATTCTTTACGATAAGATCAAAGTATGGGAGCTTTAGAACAAAGAATTACTTGAAAACTTGAATGTTATGATCAATTTCTTCTTGTTAAAAATTAACACCATTAAAATCAAAGTAAAGAATTATAAATTAGAACTATTTTATCATCGAAAGTTTAGCATTTTACTCGATATGGTTTTTTTTATTAACCTGGATATTGAACTTGCTATGTGAGCAGACTAATCTTAGGGCGACCACCTGCTTTGCAGATAGTCCGGAGTCACCGCATTTGAACCTCCGTGGCCACAAGAGAATTTTTATTTCTCATTGGATTTGAACCTGAGACCTCCTGCTACTTTTGACCTTTGAAGGCAAGCTCAAACCAATCATGCACCACCCTTGTGGTTACTCGATAGGGTTTTAGATCAACAAAAAGAAACACAAGGACTAAACCAGCATAATTAATACTTAAAAGGACCAAAAATGCCACTTATTTAAAGATTAGGGATCACTGGTGCAATTTCTAAAGGCAATCCTCCACCCATCTTTGCTCCCCTCCCAAGCCCTACCCACCACCGCTCCTAACTAACTACAGCGACCACCACCACCACCACCACCACCACCTTCACCGGCGAGATCGGTATTTCCTTTTCTTTTATGACAAATTGTACATTTTCGTAAACGATTTAAAAATTCTATTCACTCTTTGGCCTTTGCTGGATGAAAATCTTCCACACACCTCGATAGCGAAAACTCTGGAGCATGTTATATAGGTCGAATAGTTTCCTCATTATATGTAGTGTTTGCAATTTGAAATTGGTGTTTCCTTTTTGAGAAATTCTGTGCCTTCTCGATCCCTTTTTTAATATTTGATTTGCGTTTTTCATAAGATTATGATGTGATATTATTTCAAAACTTGAATCTGTTCGTTCATTGGATTTCTTTCGCTTCATGCTTGGGAAATTAACGTGATTGTAGATCCTTGTGGGCCAGAAAATATACCCAGGGGGAGAAAGTTATTCAATTTAATCCTTTCTTTTTGTGGGGGTGGGGGGGAGAGATTATTCAATTTATTATGTTATAGCAACTTTTTAGAAATATCTATGTTAATGCAGAGTTAGATGTTTAGTCGACTAGAGACAAGGGGATCAGACTTTTTATTTTAACCTACTTGATGGAGTTGTGAGAGTTTTGAATAGGGAGGCTTAAGTTGTTTTCTGTAAACTAAGTACAAGATAACCTAGCTTGTATGGTTATGTGTTTTAATTTACACAGGCCAATAAATATGTCAGGCATTTGAAGAAATTAAGCTCGAGAAACTTCAACTTCAACACTTAGGGGTCGTTTACCAAATGCTTATCGGCAAGAGTCACCACCTCACTTGCCTTATCAGGTATCATTCTCGTTCCTTGCCATGCTCACCTGATAAGGCAAGTGACCCGGTAAACGTTTGGTAAACGGCCCCTTGGTTCCTCTACTCACTTTGAAGAAGAAAGGCCCAAGAAAAAGATTAGAGTTTGTTAAACTTCAAATAAATTAGACCTTGAAAAAGAGATATTTGAGGCCTTGAAACTAGTCATTGAGAAGACGAGTGAACCTTCTATAAGAGATAGATAACAGAAATAATGGTGTGGGGCTGTGGGCATATGTTAGGTTTTGTAATTTAGCATTCTAGCTGATGTTTAGGATATAAATTTAATGTTTGTTAGGCACATAGATGCTTGTTACTTATGTTCTATATAGTTTTTCATGGTTTATATCTTCAATAATTTTTTTTTTCTTTAGAGAAGGGAGCAAAGGGTGCACATTTGTTTGCATCACATCGAAAGATATCACACATAATCACATGATTCTAGAGTATAGTTGCGTTTGACACAACTTTTTTTCAATTGCTTAACTATGTATGTTTCATATTCACTTAACATTTGAAACCTTTCATCTTTTGCCCATATTTGAAATGTTATGTGTAATAATTTGTGCATGCTTGCATGCCAATTGCTTTAATTTTCTTTATTATGTATATAAGAACACTAGTGGATGTATAGCTCCATATATAATTATGAGAAATAGGTTAGCAGATCTTTTTTATGTCTATCTGCTTTAATTAAAGAAGAAATGTTCAATCATGTCCGTGCACAACTTAGAACTGTTATTCTTACTTTCTTTGAAATGGAAATTTAGCTTACACCCCCATGTATTTGTTGAGACTCAAACTCATGACCTAATGGTTGTATGGCTTGCTCGGTACCATTGTTCTTATGATCTCCTCAGGATTTTCGACTTTAAATCAAATGACTTTTTTATCCGTGAAAAGAGATAAAAGGGTATAATGGCCAATATCATATGATCTTCATCCTGAGTCTCTTCTTAGTAGAACTTTCAACCAATATCATATGATTTTCATCTCCATGTAAACTGAATAAAATCTAGGATTGTCGAACAATGGATGGCTTATAAGAGTTAATATCATTTATGAGGTTCGAACCATTAACTCAACTTTTATCTGCATGTTCAGACACACATTCTCCTTCTGCGCTTTTAAACATGTATAAAGAGTAGTATGGCTTCTTAACAACACTTATACATCTTGCTAACTAACTGTACATACACGTACTTCCCGTCCTTCGTGCTCTAAAATTTTGTCCCATGTATTCTGTATTCCTCCTCTGTAATCAATTACTTTATGTGTATGCTACACTGTTCAAACTCTTATAGATCATACCGTTGATGTTTGATGCAGAGGTTCGTTTTCATGAATAGCCACTTGATTCTGGTGCTGGTTGTCGAGAGGCATGTACTGAGACATAATCGCCATGATCTCCGAGTCCATGTATGCCTGTTTCATTAAACATTGATGAGATCATCTTCGAATGTAGCTGGTGGTTCGAAAATTGGTAAGAGATGCATACCCTTAATCTGTATCTATAGAAAATGTAGCCTGCTAAACTAGCACTCGCCACCGCCCCTAGTACCAACAAGCTAACGAACCAAGCGAACTTTGAAGCCTTCCTTTCTGTGTAACCACAATAGATCAAGAAGTTGCAACAAGTCTTGTTAAGATGTATTCTTAAGATCTAGGAACATAGGGAAGAAACCAAAGGGTTAATAATTCAATGGTATGCGGGTTATCGGTGGATCCCAAACTCTTTGGAGCTCAAACATTCAGGCCTCGCCGAAAGTGAGGAGTGTACGTGAGGTTTTCCATATATAAGTATTATATACATCTAGGGAAGAAGTAAAAACTTTGAAGCCTCACACTGTGCTGTTTCCCTTCTTCAAGGGAAACACATGGGTCCCATCTCTGTTGAAATGGGACCTACATAAAAAAGAATCTTTCTATCTTACCAATACATGTGTCTTGATCGGCTATATATAGTTTGTCGCCCTTGCATTTGCATTCATATCCACCATATGTGTCCTTACATGTACACCCATCGCATCGACAAACCTTACCTTCCTTGCACTCGTCGATATCTGCACATTTCAGAAACTTCTATAACAAAAGCTTCAGTAGTAGCCTAGTGCCTTGGTGTGAAATTATGATTTTACCTTTACAAGTATGACCATCCCCATGAAAACCTTGCGGACAACTACAGCCGGTCATATTAGACACCTGTAAAACAAATGTGAATCAAATGCGAAGGAGTGACACATGAACTGTCTAAGAAAACAAAAACTCAAAGAAACGACACTCAACTGAACAAGCCGTAAACCTCTTTCCGTCCCTAATATCCAACCAGCATCCTCCATTGTTGACTGTACATCTCCCAGCTCCAAAGGCTGTCAATTGAACCATTCAAAATTACAAAACTCATACCATAAGTTGTAGGTTATTGTTAGAAAAACGACGTGTACATACCTTCACAAAACGTATATCCATCTCCTCGATATTGCACCCCGTTCACTGTAGGGCATTCACATGCTCTTCCCCTGAAAGTGTCCTAAAAGCATAAAAGCATTCAAACAAGTGTGAGAATATGCGAACCCAATCCGGCGAGAAGGAAAATTTTAACATATATTGAGGAATAAAATTGTCCAAGTCTAGCCGACGTGGACTCCAACAGGCCCCCTCTAGAAGGGTATAAGTGCCCCAGAGTGTTAAATCCCTTTTAGATGGTAGACATTGGCTTTTATACCATGTGAGAATATGTAGAACCACATCAAATTACTCTCCAAAAGAGCCATTGAGCAGATAAGAGAGGTTCCAACATATATTCATGAGAAAATGTCCAAGTCTAGCTGACGTAGGACTTCCACAAAATGAAAGAGGTGATAATAGATGTTCAAGACCCCTCCGGTTATGTTTACCTTGCAAGCACTTATGCCCTTTTGTGAGTCGATCCAACAACCACCGTTCCTTTCAAGACACTCATTTGTCTCAAGATCTACAGCATATATATAGGGTGTATAAGAACATTATGTTTATATGTGTCGACTCTTCTTAATCAAAATATACCTCCGCTTAAACATATAGGAGGATCGGTCGTCTCCTTAAATCCCGAACATATGGCTCGCAGTACAGCAGTTCTGTCCAATTTTCCTTCAAAATGAACGGAAAACAAAAATCAACACATTAAACGTCACCCCCAACCTTCGAAGAAGTGGTTAAATGAACTACCTCTGTACTGAACGTTATTAATGACCAATGTTGGCAAGATGGTTACATCACCACGCGATCCTTGTCCAATCTAGTTATAAAGGAAAACAGACTTAGTTCGTTCTATACAAAGTTTTCTAAAGAAACTGTTTTTGGGATTCGAAAGGAAGAAAAGAACCTGGGAATCTTGCTCGAATTTTAGTACTTTGTTATCGATATCGGCTTCAGGATCTCCCATGCATTCTTGTACCTTGTCACTAGGCAATCCTGGTGAATCAGAAGAGACATTTATTAGAAGCTAATTTTTATGGGTCCCATTTCAGATTAAGATGGGACCCATAATAAATACCAAAAACTTCATGGGTCCTAAAAATGGGACTATAAATACCAAAAAATGACATTTGGTTAATTACCAAGTGACTTGATGACATCCTCAGCACATTCTTTGCTGTATCTTTTTTTCTTCATAGAACATCTGATATGGAAATCAGTCACATAATCCCACCAGACCCAAGACCTGTTGGTCTCTTTAGCAACTCTATGAACACAAAGCTGCCTCAAGTTCTCAAACACCACATCTTTCCCATTATACCCTTCTCCGAAATCCTGCTCGGGATCCGGTGCACAATACCGACCATGATTGATACACTGAGACCTGCACTGATCACTCAGAATGAACGGTTTAGGACAGTACCATGTTATATAATGTGGCGTGAACATCGTGTAACCTCCTTTCTCGAGTATCTGAGCATGGCCTTTGAAATTCTTGATGAAATTCATCTGTTCATCACAACGGACCCCACACTCGTCGTTACTGTTGGTCCATAACTCGTACTCGACCCTCTTGTCCGGATGGGGCATGGACTCAGACCAGTCGAGCTTTAACAGAACTTCTTGGTCATGTTTTTCTAAGACGTCTTTTATGGACTGACCGAAAGTTTTTTGGATCAATGCAGATGGAATCGTGAGCTTTTCGATGAAGTCGTATGCCGTGGAGCTGGCCTCAGGGGAGTCCATGGTTATCAGAGGCTCGTCTATGGTATCGACTACTATTACAGCGGCTGCACCTGCTTGCTGTGCGTTCCATGCCTTCAAAGCAAAGTAGCATTCTGCAATTGAAGGCAAGTATTTAAGTTCATTAGGATCGAAGATCTAATACATATTATGGCAGCTTGAAACAACTAGTAATCAAAACTAAACTGAAAACCAACCTTAAACGCCAAAATCTAATATCAAGATTTATGTTCTTATTTTGGTAAAACTGCAACAAAGTTTGGTTTAATTCTTATTTAGTGTAACCAATAATTTTTCTAGATCAAATATAATTAACTTCTAAACTTATTTTGTACCAATTTTATCAATTAAATCGGTTTTCAACCAATGTAATCAGTTTCATAATATAAACTACGAACTTGGGTCCCTGTGGTTTGTTGAGAACAACTTTTGAAATTACAAGCTGAGCATCGTGGTTTACTAAAACATTCAGATTTGGTTATTTCTTCTAACGGTCGTTAAAAAATTTCGTTAATGAGGGGCATGTTTGTCCTTTTATCGATTTCTTTTGTCTTTTACCGAATCAAAATCGATTTTATAATGATTTATGATTTTGGTCCATGTGGTTTTTGATTGGGTAAAAGACAAAAAATCGATAAAAGAAAGAAAGTGATCCTCATTTAATGGAAATTTTTAATGGTCGTCAGAGGAAGGGATCAAATCTGGACAATTTTACGAACCACAATAATCATCTTGTAATTTCAAAAATGTAACCAGAGGGCCCAAATTTATATGAACCAGATATATAAAGATCTGCCAAAAGTAAACGATAATGTTTTAAAAAAATAACAAGACAATATAAAACATTAGGATTTGGTGTCAACAACGTCATGGGCATGGCCTTCTAGTTCTCGTAATAGAATATTTGATTTCGATTGGCTTCTCTTATTTTAATTAAAGCTGAAATTAGAAAAGCTTAAAAGTCAAAGTGATAAGATTGATTTAATTACCTCCACGATCAAGAAGAAGGATGGTTGGGCGAGAAGATGACTTAGATTTGTAGGGCTTGTCCCCCTGGAATTGAGCACAACCGGTAGCAGAGTCTGGTTTGCGAGGATAAACAACCGAACCCACCATTGAACCACCGTAATCAGGCACCCCAAAGTTACCGATGGCTGCATCATGCTTCGATCGTATCTCAATTGGTGATAGAACACTTATGCTGCTCTTCTCCACCACAAATCTTCCTTCTGTTTCCTTCATCATCATCACCACCATCACCAATACCCAACCCCAACCTCCCATCTTCTTTGATTTTCAGAAAATAAAGAATCTGAGGAGCTATTTATGTCTTAAGTCTAGAAAGTGGAAATCATGTAAGTTAAGGTGAAGTCAAGACTAGACTTAGATAGAGACAATCTTTTTGTATATATATATATATATATTTCCAGGTCTTCTTTCAGAGAGAGAGAGAAGTGTATGGCGTAAAGGAAACGGGAGATGGAGGTGAAAGGTGGTGGAAGGAGTCAATCCCAACTACTTGGACTATTACTTTCCAACTTCCATTCTTTATCAAACTTTCTCCATTTGCTTTTACTTTAAATTATCTCTAGATAATACGATTGAATAAGTCATCAACATCAGACAAATCAATTAGTATCAGTATTCGTGCATCGCGGGTTGAGCCAATTCGTTGTCAAGACTTGAGTTGACGTGCCTAAAGGGTCGTGGAAAATACGGTCCTAGAATTTTTGGCAAACTGCGATCCAAAAGCTTGAAAGAAGGTTTAATACGGGTCTCTCTTCATTGCTTTCTTTCACTGTTCGTCACTTTCTTGCTCAAGTGTTCAACTTTGTTTAATGTTTATGTATCTAGGTGTTAAGTTAAGGTGACAAGTGTAAAAAAGGGTTTGGACATTTGATCACTTTTAATCCCAAACCAACCCATGATTTGCGCTTTACAAGGGATTTGATATGGTTTATCTAATTAGTGTGTTCTAGCGGTTCTTTTCAAAAAGGATTGATCCAAGAGTGGAGGTCTCTTCTTACCTTTCTCATCATAACTTTCATTCTCACTGGAGTCCAACACGTATGTACATTTAACATACGGGGACAAAGGTACAAGGTGCAAGGTTATATCATCTCCAAGGTCATTCCAAAGTGAAGACCCGGTGTCATTAGTGAATCCAAAAACTTAGGGGGTGTTTGGTCTGGGGGATTTGGATTTCGTGAAAGGATTTGTAATCGAAGGGATTTAGATTTGAAAGAAATGGAATCCTTGGTAGTTTGATTTGTAGGATCTGGGATAGAATTGAATTAAATTTCATTTATTATGAATAATTTATAAAAACAAATTATTAATAATTATTAAATTACTTTTTTTAGTCCAAGTTATATGTTTTTTATGCAACCGTCCACGGCAATAAAAGCCCAAGGGACATCATGGACTGGACTGGACCATGACATGACACTGATTAATTGTATTGAACCTGGGACGTCACTTACATTCTCATAAGCCTTTATCAATCAAGTATAGATTTTTTTGGCTTACGAATGGAATGAAATTGAATTCCGTACATTTCAACATTCATGGCTTGGTTGCAAGGGTGTTCCTACATGAATAGTAACTAAATAAAGTTAGGTCATGAGAACAGTAACTAAATAAGAGAATAAGAAACGGTCGAATCACATGTGATTTCACACTAAAATAACATATAAAATCATATGTGATTCACATGACTTTGACAGCGACTTCTGGTCGCGGGCCACGTTGTCCGCACATCTTTTTGTTGATCGTTAATGTAAAATTACATGTGATTTTGAACGTGATTTGACTATTTTTGTATTCTCTTATTAGTTATTGTTTTCATTTAAACCTCCCTCTATATAAAATATTATTTATATATCCATTGAAAATGATCTATTAAAAATTATTATTTACATCAAGTGGTTCTTATTATAAGTTAATGATTTCTATCAATTAGACAATATCATTTTCCCACTTCTCTCTTGTGTTTTACTTTATGAAAGGGATGATTTGAGTCTTTTTGGTTATGATCATATATCATTCTTGTTTTGGAACTTGAAAGTGAAAATAATATATTTTGGTGAGTTTTGAGCTAAGAAGTGAAGTTGTTATAGCATGGGGCGGAAATGCCGCAACAATGATGAGCAAAACCTGAGGAAGACAGAAGATTTGACCTGAACTTTTGGAGTTCCCATCCCATACGTGAAGTGATATAAAGGCTGACTTTGGAAGATTCTTTTTTGTTGGGTTACGGGATCTCAAGCACAACGGAAAATAAAACCGTAATTCTTCAATGACACATATGAACCGCAATAAATCGAGTGTGTTTTGAAATTATACCTCACAATTAGATAGACTATGAATCACAACAAGAAACAAGATTTGATGCCTTCACGGTATCCACGCGAACTATTTGAATCTTGTAGCTTCTTGTGATGCTAACCACGGTTTCAGAACTTAGAAAGAAAAAGGGAGCATATGTTGTAGATGATTTCTAGAGAGAAAATTGCAAGATCAACTTACATGCATAAATGTCATACATTTATATATGGTCATGGAAGTATGGTCTAAGATCACCACCATCTCTACACCTTACTTGAGTGTAAGAGTGGCCATACACCATCACTCTTGACTTTTGAAAACCATCCTCAGTCAACCAATTTATGTCCAACATAAATAATATGTGATTTTTGTTTAATCAGATTAAATCAATACAAAGCAGATATATAATTAAACAATTTAATTACTGAAACTCCTTATTGAGATATGTTCAAAACGTATGACCCAATGGCTTCTCAACATGTTGATAATAAATATAAATCTCATAGTTATATTTATAGACGATGAGGGTATCTAGCAATATATCATCGCCACCTAAATGACGAGAATCAATGATGCAACAAATTATCAGTTTGTAGTCAATTTTAGTTTACACATTTAATTCTTTTGTCTTTGATGTCCATATTGAACACGAGACCTTGAATGTGTCATTTTCATTATGTCCAATCTCTAGTTTCTTGATTCCCTAATATACTGATAAAATAGCTCATGGTACCTCATATCAATTATCTCAGCATGCATGCATTTCTTTAGTATATATATATATATATATATATATATATAGAGAGAGAGAGAGAGAGAGAGAGAGAGAGATTTTGTTTCAAATGCAACCCATTATATTTGTACAACTAATGCAACCCAATAAATTGAGATGTTTATGAAAATGATGAGAGTTCATTTATTATAATTTGAATATTTATGGAAGATAAATAGAGTTTATTAATTGTGATCAATACTTTATATTAGGAAACAATCAAAACTTATATGAAATCACATCTTCATCAAATTAAATGGACGGTTAAGATTGGGTTGTATTGGTTGTACAAATGTAAAGGGTTGTATAATAACCAACCTCTCTCTCTCTCTCTCTATATATATATATATGAAGAGAGAGAGAGAGAGAAAAAAAAAGAGATGAACGATCAAATACAAACCACCCAATTTGTACAAACCGTGCAAACCACCTTCATCCGTCGAATTCATCGTCTAATCTCATGAAATTTTTTCATGAAACTGTTTAATCTTGTGAAACTGTTTCATATAATACTTTTTGTTTGATGAAGTTGTTTCATATATGGTTATGAAATTGTTTCATATAATACTTAATGAAATTTTAATGAAACGATTTCATGTATTTTTCTAAAATTAAAATAATGAAGATGATAATATCCATAATTAACACCCTACACTATAAAAATGATTAATCAACCTCTCATAATTAAAAAAAATGAACAAAATGAAAAATTATGATTGGTTGAATGAGGTTTGTACGGTTTGTACAAACAACGTGGTTTGCAAAGTAAACCTCCTCTCTCTCTCTCTCTCTCTCTCTCTCTCTATATATATATATATATATATATATATTAACATTATCAAGGGGTCCAGAGACATCACTCTCGTCATAGAGGAGGAACAAATCCTATCTTTATACATGTTAGTTCTACCATGTGATATATAAAATACCCAACAATCATAATGTCACTCAGTTATGAAATGATTAAAATAAACGTCAAAATATATCACTCACACACAACAAACTCCATGTTCTCAAGTGAAAGAACTACATGTACATTGACCACATGAGAAACACTTATGACACTCACATGACATCCAATACAATGTTTTCATAGCGAGTCACGTCCGGTAAACAAAATATCCATCTTGTACCCGTATGTAGATTTAATATCTCTATATGAATCCCTACATATGCTAGTTATTATCATATTCCTTCAACCTTAAACCCGAACTAATATTTAACTAGAGACATTTAGAATATATTATTCCAGAGTTATTTATTATGAATAATTAACACACAAAATACAATATTGATATAATAAATTAGGCAATGCCTTTTATTTATATTATTAATTTCATGTAACATAACTCAAAATTACAATCATCATATGATTGGTTTTTGAGCATTCACCAACACTTTTGACAAATAAGGAACACTTTTTTATTAAAAATATTGGAGGGTCGTCTCCTACTTTTGGTTAGTCCTTAGGTTTTTAGCATTTGTGTATCTCCTTGTTGAGTATAAAAGGAAGGTAGTATCTTTCTTTTAGAGCATGTAAATAGTTCTTATTTCTCTCTTGTACTACTCTCAAGTTTATTTAGTTTCTAATATGAAACACTTGTGTTTCCATTAGATGCATCTACTGGTTTATTGAACTACTTTTGGTGTATTAAGCTTGATTTAACGATGTTTAATCGTGTTTTTTAGTCTTGGGTTTTTTCAGGGTCAAATGCTTAGAGAAAACGAGGATTTTTGGGCATCAAAAGGGTCCCAACAACTTGAGATGCGAGTTGTGTCACAACCAAAGTCGCCTAACTCATTGGAATGCCAAAAACAAAATTGAAATCTTGAAACAAAGAGTTAAGCGATCATATATACGGCCAGAGTCTCAGTTAAGGTAGCATATATTGAATCATAGAGTTAGGTGGCGAGATATGCGACCGGGGTTTTAGTATTGGTCGCATATATAAAGTTTTGAGTGGGGTAGTGGTGACCAGATACGCGGCCTGGGTCACAAATGAGGTCGCATATGACCTGTAGACGGATAAAAGTCCGAATATTAGGGTTTTGACTCATTTTCTTCTCCTTCATTTCTTTCATCCTCTTGGTGATTTAGAGAACCTTTGGAAACATTTTTGAAAGACTTTGAAAGGGATCCAACTTGTTTGCTTCAAAGGTTTGTCTTTGAAAGTTGTTTTGAGGATTTGGAAGAACTTCATTGAAGAATTTGGTTGGGAGATCTCAAGTTATTGAAATGGTAAGTTTCGTGAACCTTTTAAACTTTAGTTTGGGAATCTTTGTAGATATAAAGTTTATGCTCATTTATGGTTCATTTCTAGACTTGAGGAAACTAAGTGGCTTGGAAACCCTAGATCCTTTTTGGCGATGATTTGAAGATGGTGGAATCTTCATCAATGGATCATTTTTAACAAAGAGATTTGTTTATCCATATATTTGGAGGACACTATTCGTCACTATCTCGAGTCCTCTTACCACATAGAAATATGAGTTAAAAGCTATAATATAGTGTAATGGTGGAAGTCCGAGAGGAATACCCTCAAAATAGATGGTGGAACTAATTATGCCTGACTGCTTGCTATAGCATTCTTACAATATTGTCTGCTGGATTTGTGTTTATGCCTCACCACAAATTTTACACCCATGCTACATTTTTTTTTTGTTATTTGCAATTATTAGTTCACGCAACCAATCAAAGTCTTTAAATTCATCATCTAAAATCATTTCTTTCATAATACTTTTATTAAGCTTTTACTACGATCCTTGTAGACAATACTCGATACTTTACCACTTTATTACTTGAAAGACGATATTGGGACTAATTGTATACTTGCTTTTGGTCTTGATTACTAAGTCTGTGAGTGTGTAAAATCCCCTACCAAGTTTTTGGTGCCGTTGTCGATGATTGACAAGCTAAAAGTTCTTTTTAAGAGTAAAATAAAAGATTTGATTTTTCTAACACCGTTTAAATCACTTGGAAGTGGTGTATGCCACAGATACATCGCGGGGAACTTCTCGAATTTGATCTACATATTGAGAGAACATTTCGTCAAAGAAGGAGGGCACAAAGAGCATTTTTTTTTTGCTTTACTCCCTCCCAATATGGCGTTACCTCCCCCACTTCTTGAAAACATGCTGCCACTGCCACCTTTGGAAATCCACGACTACCTTTTGAAAATCCACCTGAACACCCTTTTCATCTAACTCACTCAAATCAAGATGAGATAAATGATGATACAAAATCTGAAAATAATGAACAACCAAAGGTTCAAGCTCCAAACATAATTAATCTTGAAAATTCGAAAAATGGAATAATCATGGACTATGTTATCCCTGATTTCGAGCAATTGAACTTAGGGATAAGTAGGTCTCATATGACAACCTTCCATTTTGAGCTTAAACCAATCATGGTCCATATGTTGCAAAGAAATGGACAATTTTGTGAAACAAAGAGAAGAGATGATTGCTTAATATTTTTTTTACGGTCTTATTGATTTCATTATGAGACCCAATATATATACAGGAGGAAACAGAAATACATAAGGAAACTATCCTATAATTATGGAAAAGATAAGTACGATAGGATAGAATCAATTTGAGTCAATCCTAGAATATTTGCTTATTTTATGGAGCTCTAGTCAACACTCCCCCTCAAGCTGGAGAATGGATATCCAACATTCCCAGCTTGCTAAGAGAGCTTTGAAAAATTCTTCCGCATACGGCTTTAGTAAGCATATCCGCCAGCTGGTCTTTTGAGTTGACAAACGGGAGAATAATAGTTTTTTTCTCAAGATGGTCTTTGATGAAATGCCGGTCAAGTTCCACATGCTTTGTCCTGTCATGTTGGACGGGGTTATTTGCAATCTTTACTGCGGCTTCGTTGTCACAATACAATTTCATTGAGTTACTTTGATTAACTCCAAGGTCTCGTAAAATTCGCTTAATCCATAATAACTCGCATACACCATAAACCATTCCTCTGTACTCAGCTTCCGCACTGGATCTTGCAACCACCTTCTGTTTCTTACTTCTTCACGTGACCAGATTTCCCTCCACAAAGGTGAAGTAACCTGATGTTGATTTCCCATCAGATTTGTCTCCAGCCCAATCCGCATCGGTATATCCTATTACTTCTTGAGCTTGATTTTTTCTGAACCATAGACCTTTCCCGGGACCTGCTTTGAGGTACCGTAGAATGCGATGAACARCATTCATATGGTCTTCACTTGGTGCATGCATAAAGCRGCTTACAACACTAACGGCATACGCAATGTCTGGGCGCGTGTGWGAAAGATATATTAGCTTTCCCACTAACCTTTGATATCGCTCTTTGTTAGTTGGCGTTTGATCCGGATGAATTCTTAACCCATGGTTCACTTCTATTGGGGTATCAGCAGGACGACAGTTCAACATTCCCGTTTCTGCCAAGAGGTCTAAAATATATTTTCTCTGACACATGRTTATACCTTGTCTTGATCGTGCCACCTCGATCCCTTGAAAATATTTTAGGGGTCCAAGATCCTTTAACTCGAATTCTGCTGCAAGGACTTCTTGGAGATTCGCCATTTCTTCTGGGTTGTTTCCGGTGACTACCATATCATCCACGTACACAATAAGGGCAGTCACGTTGATCCCTTCGTGCTTGACAAACAAAGTGTGATCAGCATCACTTTGTTTGTACCCGATTTTTTTAATAAAGCTTGAGAATCTTCCAAACCATGCTCGAGGTGACTGTTTTAGGCCATATAGCGCTTTGTTTAGTTTGCATACTTTGTCGGTGCAATTTATCCCGGGAGGGGGATCCATGAACACTTCTTCTTCTAAATACCCATT
>NW_020200885.1:78322-87406 GCF_001531365.2 Cynara cardunculus var. scolymus
GTTAGTTGGCTTACTGCAAGTGCGTGGGATTCAGACAACCGATGTGATGACACATAGTTGTTGATAGGGTATTTCGCTTTAGCATTGAGGTCAGGTTGGTATTGTCTTTTCGGAATTCCCCTGTTTTGTCTAGCTGGGTATCTCGGTTCATTTCCTTGCAAGACAGAAGGATTAGTCGTATCACACGAAGTAGGGTCGGTAGTTACCTGGGGTGTCACCGTACTTTCAGGAGTATTTGGGGAAGCTATATTATCTTCTTCCAAGTTTGTGAGATTCTCGTCAACAGTTGAGCTTCCTGTTTCGTTGACTTGTTCATCACTTTGATCCATTGGGCTTCTCGTCTCGTTGTTTGGTTCATCAAGGGTTTCTTCAATATTTTCTTCCAAGGTGGTCACGGGTGTTTTCTTCATACGTATTTGTTATGTTCTCCCCTTGAAGAGAACACTCGTGGCCAAAGAATGGGGTGTTTTCATGGAACACTACATCACGGGTGACATGCATTTTTTGTTCCTTGGGGTCATAGCATCTGTATCCTTTTTTGAGGTCCGCATATCCGAGGAACACGCATTTAACAGCCCTTGGTTCTAATTTCCCTGTGTTTTGGTGTACATACGATGTACATCCAAACACTCTTGGTTCAAGATTTGGACTCATGGGTGCTGAAACAAGCCCGTGAAGTTTCTGAAGAGGGGTTTGAAAGTCGATGACCCGAGACGAGGTTCTGTTTATGAGGTAAGCTGCTGATCGGACAGCTTCACCCCAATATTCATGTGGAACTTTCATGTCAAATAACGAGGCACGGACAATTTCTAATAATTGTCGGTTTTTTCGTTCTGCCAACCCATTCTGTTGGGGTGTGCCTGCACATGATGTTTGATGTCGGATGGAGTTGGCCTTGCAAAACTGGTGCATCTCATGATTTATGTACTCTCCCCCATTGTCTGATTGGAGAACCTGAATATTGCAATTGTATTGTGATTTCACCATTCGGTGTAATTCCTGAAACACTTGACATACTTCTCATTTATGTCTTAGGAGAGAAATCCAAACCATATGAGTGCATTCATCAATAAAAGTTACGAAATACCGAGCACCGTTTGGTGTTGCACTTCGGGCCGGGCCCCATACATCTGAATGTATAGTCATAAACGGAACCAAATTTTTATTATAACTAGGAGCATAAGAAATTCTATGGTTTTTCGCCATCTCACATATATCACACTTAAACTCAAAATCTTGTGTATTAAAAAATAAACTTGGTTTCAATTTTCTAAGGTAACCAAAGGACAAGTGTCCTAGTCGTCGATGCCACAACCATGCTAACGTCTTAGTTCCTTTGCTTATTTCAGTATTGAGAGCCTCACCACGATGTTCTTCAAGATAATATAGCTTTCCCCGTCTAATACCATAGCCAAGAATCCGATGTGTCGTGATATCCTGGAACATACACTCATCAGGCCAAAAAGTCACAAAGCAATTCAAAGTTTTTGTAATCTGACTAACAGACAAGAGGCTTGAAGACAGAGAGGGGACAACAAGGACGGTGTCTAGATTCATGGAACTAGATAATTTCGCTGGTCCTTCATATGTTACCCGTGCTATTCCCCCATTGGCAGTAAGAATATCGGATTGCATAGGGGAATACATAGATATCAGTTGAGATGAGTCATTTGTCATATGATCAGTTGCCCCTGTATCAATAATCCAAGATCCTTTTTKAGAGTGATCAATATTTGACATACCAGATGTATTCTTTTCAACATGAGCTGCAACAGGAGTAGAAGGCTCCTCGATTTTTTCGGTGGCAGCAACGCTGGCTTGTCCTATTTTCTTTCTTGGTTTCTTTGAGAAATCCCACCAGTCTGGATAKCCAATGATTTCATAACACCGTTGTTTGGAGTGTCCGTCTTCCCCAYAATGAGTACAAGTAAGGGTGTTACCTTTACTGTTGCTGTTTTTTCCTTTTTGACGGCTTCGAGTGGTCAGGTGAACTATGGCATCGGGTTCCGACTTGGGTTCTTCCATAGCRTGTCTCTGATTTTGGTCCTTTCGGACATATGCGTAGCTTGATTCCAGGTCAAGAGGCGGGTCCTTTCTCAGTATTTCACTTCGCGCTTGATTAAATTCCGGATTGTGAAGGGATACAACGGCATTCACATTTTCTTCCTGATTCATAATACGAGAGTCAATTTCTTGAAAGATACTTACC
Source organism: Cynara cardunculus var. scolymus (assembly GCF_001531365.2). Classification (NCBI taxonomy): domain Eukaryota; kingdom Viridiplantae; phylum Streptophyta; class Magnoliopsida; order Asterales; family Asteraceae; genus Cynara; species Cynara cardunculus. The sequence goes on from NW_020200885.1 coordinate 80,532, forward strand.
AGTTCGTTGTAGTAAGCAGATAAGGGTCTTCTGTTTTGACGTGTGTTAAACGATCTCCGATTTAGTTCGAATAATTGTGTTTCGTCTGTACCATCATAGAAGGTTTTGGCAACGGCTTCCCAGATTTCTTTAGCCGTCCGAAGTCTGATAAAGCGTTGCATCAATTGCGGACTCATTGAATCAATGAGCCAACTCTTGACACGATGATTATCAATGACCCAGGCTTCCATCTTCTTTTCGTCTTTCGGTTTCGGGGTGGAACCTGTGAGGAACCCTAATTTGTTCCTTGCTCCAATTCGCATCTCCATAAGTTGCGACCATAACGGGTAGTTCTTATCATCCAAGATGATTCCGGATGGGAATGGTGCATCCTGTACATTCTGGACAATGACAGGAGGGGCTTCTTTTTCGCTCATGGTGAGGGTTTTACGAGTTTATGAAGGGTTCGAGATTTTTCGCTCTGATACCATGTGAAACAAAGAGAAGAGATGATTGCTTAATATTTTTTTTACGGTCTTATTGATTTCATTATGAGACCCAATATATATACAGGAGGAAACAGAAATACATAAGGAAACTATCCTATAATTATGGAAAAGATAAGTACGATAGGATAGAATCAATTTGAGTCAATCCTATAATATTTGCTTATTTTATGGAGCTCTAGTCAACAAATTTGATGGATTGCCATCGAAAGATTCTCACTCATATCTTAAATCTTTCATGCAAAACACTGATTCCTTCTTGATCCTGGGAGTGTCTAACGATGCTTTAAGACTTACTTTGTTTCCATTTTATTTACGGGATCGAGCAATCTGTTGCGGTTCGAGGGCTCATTTTTCTTACCCCTCTTCAAACTTCGATTCATCTTTTTTCATAGAGAAGTCAAATTAAGCTCCGAATTAGTGGATGTTGCCAAAGGTTGTGGCTGAGGAAGAGTTACGGGCGCGTAAAACAAAAAAAAAATATGTTGATGGGGGACAAGAATGTTATGTGTAATGCTTCACTCATTTATGATAAATTATAAATAAAAAGGCCCAGGGGTCAAAAAGTTTTATAAAACGTTCTTGGTGGAAAAAAAATGTGAACTATAGATTCCAGGTTCTATTTTAGATTAACTAGAGTGCTTCATTTTCCATAGAAATATATTCGTTCAAGAAGAGCAGAGATACATGTCCTACCGAGACAGAATTTATAACTTGTTATCCTCTTACCTAACAGACAAAGATTTGCCTAATGTCAACCAAGTAAAGTAAGTAAATTGCTCCAGATTGTTCAATTGCTCTTTAGAGAGCACAGTACGATGAAAGTTGTAAGTTATGTTCGGAAGGGAGTTATTGTTTAAATCATGATTGAATTTATTACCACCAGGTTCTGTAAAATAAAATCTTTCTTTTTAAACAATTGAACGTTGAAGTTGTTCCTGATGCATGGGAGAGGTTCAAAGAGCTGATAAGAAAATGCCCTCACCATGACATTCCTTACTGTATTCAACTCGAGACATTCTACAATATGTTAACACTCATGGCTAAACAGATGCTTGACGCGACTGCAGGTGGGGCCTTTACAGCTAGTACCTATAATGACGGGTATGAAATCCTTAAAAAGATTTCTACAAACAATGGACGTTGGGCTGATCTACGTGCTCAATCGTAAAAGAAGACAACTAGAATTCATGATATAGATGCATACACTGCATTAACAGCACAATTCACTTCTATGGCTACCATGTTTAAAAATCTGCATACACTGCATTAACAGCACAATTCACTTCTATGGCTACCATGCTTAAAAATCTTACTTCTAGCCAAGGAGTGCAACCTGCTACTACTAAACCTATTTCAGCCATCCTCTCAGTGCAATGTGTTTGCTATGATGGAAAACATTCTTATGAACATTGTCCTCATAATTTTGAATCCATAAACTATGCTCATAATGGATCTGGTCCCTATACCAACAGTTACAATGCAAGTTGGAAACAACACCCGAATTTTTCTTGGAACATTCTATGTTTAAATCCACCCCACCTAAGCAGCAAGGAATCTCTAATTTTTAACCCAACAACATGTAAGCAGTTCTCAAAATCATCACCGAAGTTTTCAAACTGCTCAACCACCTTTAGGTGGGAAGGAGTTTGGGAAAGGTTTGTGTGACTTAAGTGCAAGTATCAACCTTATGCCCTTATCTGTTTTCAACACCTTAGGCATAGGAGAGGCTAGACCTGCCAATGTTACACTTCAATTGACCAACAAATTTATTGCATACCCTAAGGGAAAGATTGAGGATGTTTTAGCGCAAGTTGATAAGTTCATATTTTCGGCAGTTTTATCATTTTAGACTTTGAGTCTGATAAGGAGATTTCTATCATTTTAGGGAGACCATTCCTAGCCACCATAAGAACTTTGATAGATGTCCAGAAAGGAGAGCTGACTATAAGACTTCAGGACCAAAAAGTCACATTTAATGTTTTCAATTCTTTGAAATACCCTGACTATTTGGAAGATCGTTCAAGAATTTATGAAATAGAATCAATGTGTCATGAAAAAGGAGTCTAGGAATCCCTTGAGTTGAAAGAAAATAATGATGAGGTAATAAAGGAAGAGACTTTTGAGGAATTAGTGTCAATAGGGAATGATGTCCCACTGGATGCTGCTGCATTTGAGCTGCTGGAAAATAATGAGTAAAAGAACTTTACCCCGTCTGTCATATCACCACATGACCTGGAGTTGAAACAACTCTTATCTCATTTGAAGTATGCTTTTCTAGGAGAACAAGACAAATTGTCTGTCATCATATCATCTACCCTAGATTTGCATCAAGAAAAGATGTTAGTAGATATGTTGAAGTTGCACACGAAACCTTAGGATAGACCAGTGCTAACCTTAAAGGGATTAGTCTCTCTATTTCTCAACATTAAATCATCCAAGATGACAATAATTTCACATCTATAGAGCTACAAAGAAAGATGTCTACTTTTGAAAAAACCATAAATAAATTGTTCGGTCTCTCATCTCACATAGATTCTGAGAATGATGCATTCTTGCACACGACCTCTGAAGCACATTTGGTTGAGATCATGACTTTCCTTGGAATTCCTGAGACTGATTGGGAGCCTTGAACTCATTTCATGTTGAAAACCTTTAAGGTACCAATTTGTCCTCCAATGAGAATGTTTGGATAAGCTTTATTAGACATTATTTATCATCGACTACTCATGACATCTCAACTAATGTGGAAAGGTTGTTTCTTTTGTTTAGTCTCATAACAGGTGAGCACATAAACTTTCATGAAAAAATTCTGAAGGCCATCAAGGTGGAGAATCATAGGCTATTTGAAGAGTATGGGCAGCTTGGAGAGGAATACAAGAAGATTAAGGATGCAACATTAGCACCAACAGCGGCTTCACAACCTTCACAGCCTACTCCTAGGGAATAGGACATGTTTAAATCATTGCCTTTAGCCTCCATATTTTTCCTTTTTAGAGTCTGAGATAGTATTAAATGGTTTTAATCTTATTTTCTTGCATGATTGCATGATGTGAAGATTGTTGCCTTTGAGTTCATAGCCCAAATAATTTATTGGTTAATTATTAACTCACCTAGGTCATTTTGTTCTTGCTAGAACTAACAAAATTCTTCTTCGGTCATAACTTAGCTCACACAATCTACACCTATTTAGGGGATGACATAGGCCTTCATTTGTTGTTCAACATTAGCCACTTGCACCCTTAAACACTATAATACCTCATAAAACCAATGAGGACATTGTTATATTGAGTTTGAGGGAAGGTTATCCTATAAGGAGAAAAAACATAAAATACAAAAAGAGCAAAAGCTCTAAATTGATTCCTTATTTTGGAAATTGTATAAAGCACAACAAAATTTACATAGGGGATACGTGCATGCTTCCAACAAAAAGAGCACAAAGTGCCAAAAATTGAATGTTGGAGTACAAAAAGAAAAAGGCTAAGAGAGAAAAAGAAATGCCAATGGAGTGACCCTACAAGCCTTAATGATCCTAAAAGAAGATTGTGTTGAGCTTAACAAAGAGACGGGTAATGCTAGCTTATGGTTCATACAAACAACTTGGTTTTGAGTTACTCACTAAGGATTTATGAAGGACTATGAACTTCATATTTGGTATACTCTACATTGTGTATGCACCTAATGCTATAATCATGCATATCACTCCAAATTGAGTCCTTTTGTTTGTCTTTTGGTTGCTTGGGAACAAGCAACACTTTAAGTTTGGAGGTGTGATGTACATCGAGAATTCGATGTCTGGAGCATTCATTTTATAAGTTTATAGTTAGTTTTTTTTATCTCAATCTTGAGTCATTTTATTACTTCATTTTTCCCTTTATTATTTATGGAGCTAAAAATGTGATTTACCTGTCTTTTATACAATTAGAAGTCTAATATGAAGAGAGAAAAATGCAAGACTGTTTGGTGCTATAACATTCATGCAGCAGGGATTTGATGGTTTTCGGCTTTCTGAAAGACATATTGAGCTAAGCTGCTGAATACTTTTTGTTTCTAGAAGTCCATGAACTGAAGACTTTTTAAGAGATTCAAGGTTGCTAAACTCTTGTTAGGATTATGTCCATACATTAGGAGCTCGCTTCCTTCCATTAGTCATTAGGACTTTTTCACAAGACCTCCAGTGGCAATAAAGCAGGAAGGGAAGATTGAATTCCAAACCTTTTTTCTCAAGTGTACCCATTACCTATAAATGGATGTCATTTTGGGGCACATACGGATAGCTGCCCTTCTTAGCTAAAAATAAGCCAAAAAAAGAGCTATAACTCATTTTTTTTTTGTTCCAATGAGTCGAGTATTATAAAAAAAAAGGCTATTCTAAGCACTTACTGATAAAAGATGCTTATTAACAATCGATATTGATGACGGTAAATTTTATTTGATAAAGCAAATAAAGGTCACATTTTTACGATAAATACTTATGTATTAAACATTTAGTAAACAACCCAATTGAAGTTTATACTCATCATTTTATTTCATGTGCCGTACCATGACATAATGTATATATGCATAGGACGAAAAGTAATGATTTCAGCAAATCACAAGGACAAAAACTGTAATTTAATCTTAAATATTTGTCGTTGACCACTTGTCGGTCAATGACCAAACCTCAGCTTTCATTCGACACGTTTATTCACCATAAAAACACACACACACAAATATTTTATGCATTTATGTTGTATTATAATTATGACATCGAGAGGAAAAAAGAACACAAGTTTTTCATTGCAAATATTAAGAGAAAAAAACACGATATATTCCAAATTTTACACGAATTATACCTTAATTAGATCTACTTAAGTAAGTTATCGATTTCACATTACAATATTCAGGGTCGGCCCTGGCCACGTGCAGCCCGTATGGTCGCATAGGGCATCAAAGCCTAAAAGGGCATCAAGTTGTTATTTATTACTAGTTTGGAGTTTAATAATTTAGAAATTGTACAAGTGAGTTTTAACTATAAAAACATGCCCAAGGCCTAGTAGTGATGAATACTGAATGCACATCGTTGGAAAAGTTTTTATTTGAGAGAGTTTTTTTTCAGATGTAAGGAGCGTTTTTTAGTTAGAAGGAACATGTTTGAAAAAAAAACTTGGCTTTCTATATAAAGCCCCTCCTGGAAACTTACTGAATAATTCACTTTCTATATCATTAAGTCACTACGAAACAGTCATGCATAGTTGAGTAAATAAGATGTTAGTTCCATTAAACTTATTAAGCTGCTAACAAATAGGCCATTAACCTTTAGTCGTTAGACCTGTAACTTTTGAGTTTTACTTGTTGCTTACTATGATAGTAATTTAGATGTAATTTACTATTTTAGTTAAGAACTGATTGTAATTTTTCTTGTCTTTTAAGTCTCGTATATTGAAATAAAGTTTCTATTTTACTAATTTCAATTTGGAAAAGAGAAAACTGGAAAAGAAGAAAGTACGATCTTAATCCAGAATTTATCTTTTTATCATTTTATATTTTGTATTCGGAATTTTGGTTTTTATGTCCCTCCATTGTATTTTTTTTATAATTAATAAAAATCAACATAATGATGAGATACTTAGCTTGAATAGGTTCTAATTTTTTTTTAAATCGCATGTTTCGTTGTTTCATCGGCTTAAAAAAATAGGCTTAGGGGCATTTTTATTATTTTCGCACAGGCCATCAAAAATCTTAGAACCGGCCCTGACAATATTTAACAGGTTTTGGAATGTCCAGTTACTTATTTGTTCAAAAAAATTGTCCAATAACTTAATCATTCAAAACACTAAAGTCCATTGGGTTTCTTAAATTTTTTTCTAATTAAATCTACTCAAGTAAGTTTGTAGATTTAGAATGGAATTAAATTTTATTATTTACAGATATTTTATTTAAAAAATTATAAACCATTACAAAAATAATTATACTACCTTTTATTAATTGGTTAAATTATTACAAAACAAATATTTTAACATATTTTAAAACAATTTTACAAATAAATAATATAAAATCCCATGAGAACCAACAACCCTTATGGGACTACTAAATACTATGCTTTATGGGATTTTATTGAAATTTCAATGTTTTAATTCTGGACTTTTTGTTAAATCAAACGAAGGTTTGAAATGAAATTCAATTCCTAATGCATTTAAATCCTTCAAACCAAAGTACTCTAAATTTTGGAGAAGGCTAATGGCATTCCTACCTCTTATATAATCATTTCTTTTTTGTTTTCTTTTTGTATTTTTGTCTTTTTGTTGTCTTTTTCTTTTATTATACTAATTTTCTTTTAGTTATGTTATTTAATCATAAATATATTACTATTAAAAATTTTATTTATTATTCTATAAAAAAAATCAATAC
>NW_020200885.1:87771-92656 GCF_001531365.2 Cynara cardunculus var. scolymus
TATTTATTCATATTTTAATATTTCTTTTATAATATTTCATCATATTATTTTAATTAATATAAATATTAATAATATTTAAATTATTTTACATATACGTTAAAAGACAAAAAAAATATTCAAAAAAAGGGATATTAATGGCAGGGCCCAAAAAATAAACATAAAATCTTTTGATTCTCCTTCTTCTACAACAATACGAGAGTTTTTTTAGGTTAAAATAATTTAAGTGACAATTTTTTAAAGATCTCAATCATTTAATTATTCAAAAAAATGCAACGAATTAATCATTCAACGTAAAAAAAAGTTCAACAATTTATTCAATAAAAAAAATTCGAGAATTTAATATTTCAAAATTGAACAGTTTTTTTAATTTTCCGAATTTTTTTTCTTATTTAAATGCAATACAAATGGTTTTTATAAATATCTTATTGATTAAAATAACTAATTAATCATTAAAATTAACCTTTGGATTAAACTATTTTAGGTTTTTTAAAATAATTACGATGAGACTTTAATACAATACATATATGTAATATAATAGTAAATATATACATATATATATATATATATATAAGTGAAGATAATAAAATAATAATAATAATAATAATATAAATAAAAAATATTATATAATATGTGTAAAATGTACACGAAGAGTACATATATAATTACTAGAAGGGTACTCGCACAATACAGCGAGATAAATCTTGATTTTAATGTTTCGTCTTTTTTTTTGTCTTGGTTAATGTTAATTATTACGCTTTTATGTGGTTTTGATAAAGCGATAATGTTTTTATTTTTGAATAAAATATAAATATGAATATATCATAAAAAATTGAAAAAATGATGTTCATATTAGTACCAAACTAACTGTTTAAAATTTCTCATTTTTTTGTGTATTTCTTTAATTCATTTTTTATTTTTCGTTTAATAATATTTTTTATAAAGATAATAATCAAGTATTTTGTTAGAAGTCAATTGTTATCCTAATTATATTTTAGATTTTTTATATTTAAAATGAGATATTATTCTATATTTAATTATTTTAGCCTTATTTAAATGGTAAGAGCAAAATATTTAAGTACTTTTCTTTAAACCAAATGAAGAAATGGAACAAAATTCATTTTTTAATCCATTCAAATCCTACAAATCAAAAGTATGATTAGATTTCAATTAATGGTACAAATTAAAAAAAATAAGTATAGATTATTAATATATACAAAATCTTTGGGTTTTTAAAATAAGGCAAATTGCATAAAAAAAAAATAACGTACTTTAACTTGACTTCTATTTTGGGTAACGTATTTTCAAAATTTTTATTTTGGTATCTAAGATGCAAAGTTTTATACATTTAAGTATCCGGATAACCGGTTGAAAACTAATTTTAGATTAAAAAAATCAATATCACTAACCACATCAATAAATAATTCAATTTACCCTCTATGATATTTATATTTTACCTTAATTAGATACTAAGAACAAAATATTTGAAACCTCTATAATTATCATCCCCAAATCACTCAAATAAACACAAATTTTTGAAATTTCTAGAAATCTTATCTTGATTCATTTCCAAGAAACTAAAAATCCTTAAAATAAAATTCCCCTTCGGGCCACGAAGGTTCAAATACGGTGACTCCGGGTTATCTGTAAAGCATGTGGTCGTCCTAGGATTAGTCGGGTCACATAGGAATAGGAAGTCGGATATATTCAGGTTAATAAAAAAAAATCCCTAAAATACATTTAAAACTATTAATTCCGTTTTTATTTTACATCCAAATATTAATTACATTTTTGAATTTTAGTCGCTATCTTTTCTATTTTTCGTAGAAATTATCCAATGGCAAAAGGGATCGTATGTATCTTGTAAATCTTTAATCTAAGATACATTTATGGTGTTCCCGTATTTGTTTATTTACAGCGCTTTCGTGTTTACTGATTCAACAAAACCTTAATCTCTCTCTCTCTCTCTCCCTCTAAACGATGAGCAATTCATCGCAGTCAACATCTCCCAAGAAGGTTCGATTCCAACATCCAGAAATCAACTGGTTAACATCCAACAAATCGTCACTTTATGGTAAACCCTACAAGATACTTGTAACCCTTAACTACATATGTCTCTTCGTTGGTTCCGTTTCTTCGTCACTTCTCTTGAAATTTTACTTCAACCATAAAGGATCCAATCTATGGCTCTCCACCTGGGTCCAATCCGCCGGTTTCCCCCTTCTCCTCCTCCCCATATACCTCCCTTACCACCTCCATTGTTTCCGGCCAAAAGAAGCTAATAAACGAAGAAAACCCTTCTCCAGTTTTGACATCAAACTCTTGAGTTTATCGTTTGGAGTGGGGTTGATGTTGGGGGTCAGTAACCTTTGCTTTTCATGGGGGAGTTCATATCTTCCCCTTTCTACTTGGTCACTTGTTTTGTCTTCCCAACTCGCCTTCACCCTCCTCCTTTCGATCCTCATTGTCAAGCAAAAGATTACGTTTTTGAATGTTAATTGTGTCATTCTTCTGACGTTGGGTTGTGTGCTTTTGGCCATGAATTCCAGTGGTGATCGGCCGGAAGGATTGACAAGAGAAAAATACCTCATCGGATTCTTAACCACAGTCTGTGCAGGTCTCTTGTTCGCGCTCTACCTTCCGCTGATGGAAAAGATTTACCGGAAGGTGGATTGTTACGCAATGGTGATGGAAATGCAGTTTTTGATGGAGTTGACTGCAACCGCACTTGCCACGGCGGGAATGGCGGTGGCCGGAGGTTTTAAAGAGATGAGACACGAGAGCGATGAGGTGTTCGATCTGGGACCCACCAGGTATTGGTTGACAGTGGGATTCAACGTTGTGACGTGGCAGCTGAGTTTTATGGGTGCGGCGGGGATGGTGTTTCTGACGACGTCGTTGACGGGAGGGATATGCATGACGGCGTTGATGGCGATGAATGTTTTGGGTGGGGTGGTGGTTTACGGCGATGATTTTAAGGGGCCAAAGGTGGTGTCGACGGTGCTGTGTTTATGGGGGTTTTGTTCGTATGTGTATGGGATGTATGTGAAGATGAAAGACGACAACAATGGAGGTGATCGGGATGATGAAAACCAAGCAGCAGCAGCAGCAACAATTGATGGAGTTTTCTGAAATTGTAACGGCTAATCACCACTGAAAGACGGTGGCGGTTATTAAAAAAAAACCAGTTGTTTATTTATTTAATTGTAAAACAAAAGAAAGTTAATGCAATTATTTTTTTTTTTTTTATTAATCTGTATATCCAACCCGTTATGCGAGTCGATGTTCTGCTTTACAGATAGCCCAGAATCATTGCATTTGAACATACGAGATCACAAATATGCAATTATCTTTTTGTTAACAAGATGTTGAAATTTATGTTTGAGTGAAATAATAATTACCAGTTGTTGTTAAACTGCGTCGTGTTGACCCTCCAAAATTCGATAAGAATACAAAAAGATATATGGGATATGAAATTAAATAATTATAAAAAATTTATATTTTAATTGAAATTCTATGGTAATTTAAATATTTTATATTTAAAAATAAAAAAGATGATTTAATGATGATAAAAATTATTTAAAGATAATGATGAGGTAGGTTGTTATATTTGAACAATACTAGAAGGATACACGTATAATGCATTGAGACACATTTTGATTTTGATGTCTCATTTTATTGTTTATTTATACCAATATAATACGGTTTTATGTGATTTTCAGAAACGATAATGTTTTATTTTTTTATTGAAAAAACTATATCGATATTAGTATCAAATTAACTATTTAAAATTTTTTGTTTTGTGTAATTTTTTTAATTCAATTTCTTTATTATAATTCAATTTAACGTAACGAAGTAATTAAATTTATGTTTAATAATATAATTTATTTAAAAATAATAATTAAATATTTTGTTAGAACTTAATGATTATTTTAATTATATTTTAAATTTTCTATATTTAAAATGGATATTTATCATGTATTTGATTATGTTTATCTGCATGTAGTTACACGAATTTAAAAATGAAGCATCAATAAGGGGGTGTTTGGGATTGCTTATGAAAGCTGTTTTTTAACTTATTACAGTCTGGCACCGGTGATAAGCTGTTTTCTAGTGTTTGTATAAGAAAAAAAACTGTTTATACCGGTACCAAACCGGTAATAAGCTGTTTTTGATAAGTTAATTCTTCCTGACTTATGAAAAACTGCTTATTACCAGTTTATAATTTTAACCATGTTTTATTTAACTCCGGTTTGATACCACATAAGTTAATAAGCACTTTTAGAAAAAAAGCATAAGTTGTTTTAAATAAGCAATCTCAAACACCCCCTAAGTTGTACTTACACAAAATTACTTGTAATATTAAATTTTAAGTAATATGTATCAATAAACAGTACTTCATGCATAAAAAATGATTTTTAATAGTTGTTGTCAAATATTTTATAATATAATATAGATTATAATCGTCATGTATATTAATGAGTTTATCGGTGGGTTATTAATTAGTTTTTTTAATTCAACAAGTTCTAAAAAGTTGCAAATTTGTGATATTTACTTGTAAATTTGAAATTTACATATCGAACATTAATAACTATGTTTAGAGTATCTTTAATAGATTATTCAAAATTGAGAATCGAAAGTCATAAATCCTCGAAATAAATTTATGTTCATCTCCAATAGTCTTTTCGTTTTAAATATTATTAGAAGCGTACTCGCGCAATGCAGCGAGATACATCGTGATTTTAATATTTCATTTTATTCTTTATCTCAGTCAATGTTATAATATGGTTTTATGTGATTTTGAGAAAGCGATGATGTTTTTATTTTTGAATAAAATATATGTTTGAAAATATCATAAAAATTTGACAAAAATATATCGATATTAGTA
>NW_020200885.1:93321-94410 GCF_001531365.2 Cynara cardunculus var. scolymus
AAGTTTCACTAGTTTTATAAGATAAGATTTAACGATGATATATGTTACACTTGGTCTTTACATATTAATACAATTTGAATAAATAAGAGTTATGGTTACTATCGATAAAAAAATTGTATGACAGTTTAAAATCCAATATATTTAAAATCCAACATATTTAAACGACTCCACAAATGTGTTCGATTTACACCAAGAGTAAAGAACCAAGAAACTTGAGTTTTAATATAAACACTCAAAACCAATAAAGAAAACTACAAATTTGACAGATCATAAGTCATGAAAAAGACAAAAAAAATATGGGTTTTAGAATAAAATTTTAACTGCTTACCCTCTTTTTTGTCCAGAAACTCAGATTAAGGTTAAATTAATACATGTATATATATATATATATATATATATATATTTCAAAAAAAACCCCAAGAATATATTAATTAAGAACATATTATACAGTGCAATTTGGACAGTCTAACCCAAAATATATAGTATATATAAATAAATAACTATAAAAGTATAAATCGTAAATATTAAAAATATTTTTTCACAGTATATATAATATATAATAATATAATTAAGTCAAAAATTATTCAATATTGGACTCATTTCGAAGGTATTAACGAGACGATTATAATGGTGTAACTTGTTAAAATAAAAATGTATTTTTTAAACATGTTTTAATTAATTAACTAATTATAATGGTGTAACTTGTTAAAATAAAAATGTATTTTTTTAAACATGTTTTAATTGATATACGATTATGTATATTAATTTGATAAAGGTTTAAAATGAAGCATTTAAAAGTAAAGGACGTAAAGTAAATTAATTAACTAATTATAGAGATATAAAGTGTAAATTTAAAATTATAATTTTAAAAGAATCGGTTGTGAGAGGGTGAGTGTATGTAAGAGGGTGAGTATATGTGAGGAGAGGAGGGTGAAAAGTAATATAAAGGGTATCTTGGTCATTTAGTATTTTAAGACTTTAAGACTTTTGTTAAATTTGTTTTATAAGATATTATAGATAATCTTGAATTTTAAGTAAACATTGGTTTTATGTGGTTTTGAGAAAGTGGTAATATTTTTATTTTTGAAT
>NW_020200885.1:95869-102531 GCF_001531365.2 Cynara cardunculus var. scolymus
TATTTAAAATGAGATGTTTATCTTGTATTTGATTGTGTTTATCTGCAGTTAGTTACACGAATTCAGATATGGGATGAAATCGGATAGGGATGAACGAGTTTAAGAGTTTTTAAGAGTTTTAAGAGTTTTTAAGAGTGTTAAGAGTTTTAGCCAAATGTTTTATAATACAGTATAGATAATATGAATTATATTATTAAAATATTCAATATTATTACATCCAAATTTTTGGAATATATTTATTTTGGGATTTTGCATAATGTTTTAATCACGGTGAAATGCCATTTATTAAGTTTATATGTAGGCATATGTGTTGGTATGAAATTATGCAAGAAAAATCAAGAAAAAAAAAGGGGGAGCGAAGCAGAAGTTGGCGCGTGCTGGTGTGTGGCTTAGGCCACGACACAAGCAACATGAGCCATTGCTTGGTTCAGGGAAATGACGTGGGAGACCTTGCGCCGAGGACCTGGGTCGTAGGTAAGGGTCGTTGGAAACGTCCAACATCTTAAATTTGTTTTTCGGCCTAAGGTTTCATCAGTTTTCTCACCCAAACCCTTTATCTCCTCATTTTACTCCGGTTGTTGAGCATTTAAGGCATTATTCTAGAGATTTATAATGTAGCATTTGATATGCAGGTATGATTGAAGTGGAATAGACAAGACAAGAGGACGAGACTAGACTGGACAAGATTGGACATGACATGTTGCTTATCTGGCGTTTGGTACTACTTGGGATGGATAAGACAGGATTTGACAAGTTGCCCCTAAAAATTGTTTGATGATTTTATATATCATATAATTGGTATAAATGACACAAATCAAGTAAATATTTGAATAAATTTTTTTATAAAATTTGTTTACACAATTTCATATACATAAATACATACATATATAACAGTACCTGATTTGAATGAGGAATTTAATATAATTGGCATTGGTTTAAAAAACCATGTTTCATATAAAGGAAAAACTATGTTTTATTATGTTTGAAAGATTGTAATGAACTAGTGGATGCATGTGGAGGTTGTTGCAGTGATAATGGTGGTAGGGGTAATGGCAGTGGTGAATGCGGATGATGTAAAAATGGTGGACAGTGGTGGTGACGACGATAGGTAGTGGTGGAGGACGTAGTTGTAGCTATTGTGGTGGAGGTAGAGGTGTTGGTGGGCGGTGTTAGTGGTAACAGATGGTGGTGGTCGACAACGGTGATTATGGTTGAAATAAAGATGGTGGACAAGAGGCGCGATGAAGGTTGGTGTAGTGATATTGCTTATGGAGGTAGAGTGATGGTTATTGGTGGACTGAGGAGGATGTGAAGATGGTGGATTGTAGTGGTGGTGGTGGTGATGGTCGGCAATTGTGGATGAGGTAGTTGTAGCCAATGTGGTAAATATAGAGGTGGTGGTGGGCGGTGATAGTGGATGGTGGTGGTGGTCATGGTGGATGTGGTCGATGATGGATGTGGAAGTGATGGAGGAGATTGTAGCAGTATGGGTGGCCAATGGTGGTCGATGGTGGCTACCAATGGCCGTTGGTTTCGATCATCGGATTTGTAAATAATACATCTAGCATCTGATTCAACACTTAGAAATAAATTCTTATTTACTTGCCTTGTAATTTTTATATCTGATATGCATCATCTATCGGATATGACACAAGTGTTTATATCCGATATACATTGTCCTCGGATATAACATCAAATGTATAYTATCTATCGGATATAACACAAAGGACCAACATTCGAACCATGCTCATGCAAAGAAAATTATTAACTCAAGGTTTCGAATCCTAGTCACCATCGACTCTGTAGCTTAGATAAAATGTGAAGAATCTTCATCTGAATGTAAGAATCTGATTGACCTATCTTCATAGGTCAATCAATCTTGATTCTGAAGAAATCACATTTTATTCTAAGTTATTATAGCATCTGATGTATTAACTTCATAATTGATAAGGATGTGTTTTTGGCATATCTGAAGGTACCTTCTTCTTCGGATACCCAATCAACCTTTTAGATAGGATTTCCTTTAAAAGTCCTATTTGTAGTTTGTTATCTAATCAAGAAAAACGCTTCANCAATATCGAATATTAGTTGAAGTGAAGTTACAYCGACATCAAAGCGGATTTGTTTATCATCTAGTTGTAGAAGATTATAAAACTTATTGGACTATTACATCAATCATAAAAGATAATTAGTAGCCATGAATCTTCTAGAAGGTCTTCAGTTCATGGTCTTGAAGCAACAAAACGTCGACACAACAACTTAGTTCATTAAGCACTTCAAAAAGTTGAAAACTACCATATCCATACGGCAGGAATGCTATAGCACCAAACACCATGTGTACCGGTTCAAATTAGCTATTTAATGGTGTAAAAACAAGTAAATCATACATTTAGCTCCATAAATAAAAAACGGGCAAAATAAAGTAATAAAAATGACTCAAGATTGTGTAAAAGGAAAATAAACTAGCTAAAATTATAAAATGAGTGTTTTTTACATTGAATTATCAATGTACTTCAACCGCCTAAACGTTTATCCAGGTAAGTGCTTACGGTAAAATTCAACATTATCACTTACTTACTGTTAAGATTTAATCCACCAAAACGGTATTATATGCAACAATTTACCTGGTATGAGCTAACCGTGGTAAGAGTCATCGCCCTCACTTACCAGGTAAGACTCATTGTCCTTGTCTTTGCTCWTATCGGTTAAAATTCTTGGTCCTTAACAAGTTCATCCGGTGAGTAAATATGACTTGATAAGCTCTTACCCGAATAAATATTTAGTAAATGGCCTTTTAAATTCAATTTTCATTCTTGAGTCTAATACTCGACTTTTTGTACTAAAATACTTGCAACCTACATTCTGTTTTTTGTGAAAATAACTATTGCTTTTGCACACTCTATTGAATGTTATTTATTAACAGTCTTTCTTGCAATTTGTTTATTTAGCGTAGGATTTTTAACTCGTGGATTTGCGACTACAACCACAATGAGAAAGTTGTATATTGTTATCACATCAAGTTTAGTGGTTTTTCCTATAAAAAAATTCGTATTCGTGTAAAAAGAATCTATGTATAATTAATGCTGCTAATAATAGTGAACTGATTTTTCTAAATGATCTTGATCCAATGGTTTTTGTTTCAATGTTTATGACAACTTTATGGAGCGTTCTTTAAATTTGAAAATTTTCCTATTTTCTTCATTTTAAAAAATTTGTTGAACATTGTTTCATACTTTTGTCAGTGAAGGAGTTAATCCGATATTTATGTTCAAATCATACCTCGCTTCATTAGGTACACTTCATTTTTTCGGTTTAAATGGCAAAAAAAAAAGTTAACAAAGTTTTTTAAATAAGTTACAAAAATTCTCGATACATATTTGTAACTAAATTTATTTTTACATTTCAAAATCAGAAACTGGAGATGATTACAATTACAAATGTGTTTGTCTTTATAATTATTCCACCTAAAGTATTTGTTTTTGTTATGATGGTTCCACAAGCCACTAACACCACCATTTCTTTTGGACGAGAATCTAACATATATACATAAGTAGTACACATCGTGAAAGTATTTGARATATCAAAACTGAAGAATTCTTGAAGAAACTTTTACATCCCKTCACATTGCGGGTATACAACTAGTGTGTGTGCGTGTGTGTGTGTGTGTTGTGTATACGTTAAAAACTCTACGAAACAATATTGACCACACATTTTAACTTCTATAATTATCTTTAATTATATTAATTATTTTATCAACCGTTTCCTTAAAAAAGAACTCATTTTTCCCCTTTGAGATCACATGATCGATGTAATATTTCGTTGGTGAAACGACATTATACTCAATGGAGATTAATCTCATGTGTTGTTTGGTTGGTGAAATAACACTGTATTATCAAAATAGATCAACCAAATATATTATTTCATTGGTGAAACAAAGTTGTATTATCAAAACATATCAACAAACATCAACCTATGTGTTGTTTCATTGGTGAAATAAAGTTGTTATGACGGGTGTCGAACCCAACAAATAATGATTTCCTATTACCTCAACCAACAACCAAAATTGCAACAGTGGCAACTAGGGTTGATTCCACAGGGATTTGATGTGAACGGTATCAAGCATCTTTACTTTATGTGAAATTAGGAGGGGTGGATTGAGATATAAACTAAATATGTGAAATTAAGGTCAAAAACAAATAATTAGAAAACAGTAATGAGTGTAAATCTTTGACCAGATCGTGTATCATAGACTTGTTCATAAAAGGATTTTTTTTTTCTCATTTTTATTCTGGAATGACAATGAACATCAATATGCACCAATACTCTGTTTGTCCGTAAGATTAAACTAGCATGATACACTCAATAAACTAATTTCCAATCAGCTAATTAAGTCTAGTCACGAACATAGACTTAACTGCCAATTGAATTAGGCTTAAACAAACATCATTCCTAGCCAATGATCAGACGCTAACCAATTAGACTAGATTAAGCAAACTCATAACACTAAAATTAATCGAACACCCAATCAATTGAAGTGTTGTTTGCTACTAAAATAGAGTTGAGCACAATTCCGTTTCACAAACTCTATCTAGCAATTCATAATTAGACTAACAAAAGCTTTCCCAAAAATGCTGCCTCATTCTCCTCTCTTCAAGTTCGGGTCTAACTTTTTTTAATTTTTAGATTGTTACTCATCGGTATTTAACCCCCGCCCCTTCAAGAACCGCTTGAAAAAGAACCCAAAAACCACGATTTGGGGCTGCTGGTGACTTAGGGTACGGCTAAACCACTCACAAAAGTCGCCCAGATAGAAATTTTGAATTCTAACAGAACCTTAGACGGGTGGTGAGGTAGGTAAACTCGCCAAAAATACCAACTCAAATCGATATCGGCATTTAAGCATCCAATAAACATTAATTGTTAGGAAATTTTGACATCAAAATGTACAAAAATCTCACTTATCATGTTGTTATTTCAAAATCAAAACAAAATAAGTGTTTTTAAGGAAAAAATTTAATAAGATGATTATGGAAGCTAAAATGTGTGGTCAATATGGTTCATAAAATTTCTAATATAGATAAGATTTTATATGATTTTGGGCCTTTAAATATGTAAATTTATATATAGATAAGCTTATGTTATGAGACTAAACAAAAGCATCAATCTTTACACATAAGTGGCGCTGTCGTGATTAGTCGGTGATAAATAAYGTCTAATAAAGCTTATCCAAACATTCTCATCAGAGAACAAATTGGCAGTCTTGAAGGTTTTCAACATGAAATGATTCTATCAACGCTATCCAAGTAATCCTTCAAACAGATGCAACACTCCACCAACCCTGGGCTTAGTCTTATCYGACGTATTGAAATGATCCTGCCACTAAGAGAAAAGCGGACTCTGAARYTACGGTATTATCTTGGATTGTTAGTATATCACGTGTTATGCATGCCAAAACCGGGAATTGAGATTGTTTTTGTTTCAAAAAATCTGATAGATCAATATTTTTCAAAATCTTCGAMATCAATTGCGGGGCATGCGGCCATAAAGTTAGTATGCACATACATATTTAATTCACCCAAATTGTTATCAAATTGATTTTTTTACTTGATTTATTTAAAACCTCGTTTATTAAATTAGTCATCAACTCTTTCYGACTTTGTCGATGATCACTAGAAGTACTAGAACCCGCAAACCCACGACTTGAAGAGCTTTGTTGTTGGTTTCCTCCTCCATAAAAATGTTTATAATAATCAAATAAATCTTGAAAATTATGATTAAACAAACGTTTTTTGTTCCATTGAAAAATAATTATCTATAGTCGTATATAAACCAAAAGCCACACATATTTTTGTAATTAAAACTTCAACACCGATAACATTTAAATACGGGTTTAATGCCACAGCACAAAGAAAAGCAAATGGGATGCTCATAAAATATTTTAACAATTTCTTTTTCATTGAACTCATCAACCTTCCCCAATCGTGATGGTCTTCGTATTAGGCAATCTTACTTGCCAAAATATTTAATTAGTTTAAAAACTAAAGGGATTGTTGGATAATAAATACCGGATAAAAGTGTTGTCGAATTTTTAGAATCGCCTAAAATATCGTACAATCCTTCAATCACGACCTAATCAAGATTTCCAATAGAATTTTGCGGGTAATGATGTCTATAAAATGAAAAAAATATAATTTTGTTTGTTTTTATCAAATTTTCAATTATAAAATAAGTCGAATTCCAACAAACGGGCATATCGAACCTCGGTCCCAAAGCTTTGAAACCAACGTCATCGCAATATATTCTATATTTTACATTCATTTTCTTACCATTTGTAAAAATTCGCCGCAACATAAGTCTAAACTTATCTATTACGAGTTTACAAGTATTTAAACCGTTTTGAACGGCTAAATTTATTATGTGTACATAACAACGTGTATGAAATAATTTACCATTTAAAATAGGTGTCAAATGACACTTTAATTTTYCACACATAGATTGTTATTTCTAGCGTTATCAAATGAAATGCTAATTATTTTAGTAGTTAAATTATAAAATGCAATACATTTTTTAATAATTGAAAATTGACGTACAAACGAATGTGGCGCACCAAACGGTTCAAAAGCGATTACACGTTTGAATAAATGTCACGATGAAAGCTCAAT